>NC_142799.1:18169406-18215640 GCF_049724085.1 Artemia sp. Qi Xiang Cuo
CTCAACAAGTGAGTATCAGCCAGATGGAGAATCAGAAGATTCTGATTCTACAGGTGCTAGTGTTCGAAGAGCAGCAAGACAAAGTACTGATGTACAAGGCGAGCTTATCTCATTTTTACCTGTGAGTGAAGTCTCTATCGTCAGTGTGAATGACAAGAAATACTAGATGTTGAAGAACCTGCTTTTGTAACAAAAAAGAAGACACAAGTCTTAGAAAAAAGGAGAAAGCAGATTGAAAAGAAAAAGCAAAAACATCCATTCATAGAGAATGGGTGCAACCCCGAAAAGTGTAAGAAAAAGTGCAAAGAACTTGCAATTGATCAGAAGAGACAGATCTATGACAAGTTTCAAGAATTAAGCCAGGGATAAAGAATTGCATGCATCAAGTCGTTTTTTTTAGTGACGAACAAAAAAAGAATAACCGTGAAAGATTCGAAACATCGGAAAACTAAAGACAACAGTTTCGTGTATCACCTAACTATTGATGCTGGAAAACTCACGGTGGTAGTGAGCTAAAAGACGTTTCTTTCAACTTTGGGTTACACCAGTCCAAAAGTCATCGAGGTAATATCAAGAAAGCTAAAGACCGAGGGCGTTGGATTTTCCCCTTCAGAAAAAAGAGGAGGTGCTAGAAAGGTGGATGTGGACCGCGAAGCTATTCGTATGCATACAGAATCGTTCAAGCCGTGTCAGCCCCACTGCAGGAGGTATAACAGTCCGTATGTGAGATATATCCCAGGAGATATTACGTTCAAAGCTATGTTTGCTGACTTTCAAGAGAAGTTTCCCGAGCAGCGTTGTAGTCAGAGATCTTACCTTCAAGTTTTGCAAGAAATGAACATATCAAACAAGATGCCAAGGTCAGATGTATGTGAAATCTGTGACTTGTTCAAAATAAAGGAATCCAGGCAAGCTGTGTCAGACGAAGAAAGGGAGAAGCAACAGGAGCATAGAAACCAGGCAGAAAAAGCTAGGCGAGAACTTGACAAAGATGCTGAGCACCCACACGGCGAAGAGAAGGCAGTGTTTACAGTTGATACGCAAAATGTCCTAATTCTTCCCATACAGCCAGCAGTTAAAGAATCGCATTTCACAAGCAGGCTAGTGTGTTTCAATGAAACTTTTGTTCCACCGGTTTCTAGTGCTCGCACCGGCTCGTCACCAGAAGTGGCATACTGTGTAGTATGGCACGAAGCAACATATGGTAGAACCGGGGATGCTGTCGCCTTTGCTTTTTCTGGTCTTGTGGATGAGTTACGGGATACAAAAGAATTTACCTTCTGGGCCGATAACTGCTCGTCGCAGAAGAAGAACTGGATAATCTTTTCCATGTTTGTGCACATTGTAAACGAATCATGGGGTCCAGAGAAGATCTGCATCAAGTTCCTGACAAACGGACACATACACATGGCAGCTGACAGCTTGCATGTCGTGATAGAGAAGAAAATCCGCACGAAGCAGGTTGTTGAGGACTTTACCGAGTTGAAAAAGGTTATGTAGGATTCCAGACAAAATACCCGAGTTAAAGAGCTCCAAATAAGCGATTTCTACGAATGGAAGAATGATAAGTCTGGGAAAAAGTCAGTTGATATTTAACTTAGAAAGATTGTACGGTACTGCCTGACGATGCACCCATACTAAAACTGAAAGCCGATATCCGTGGAAGAAATTGTGTATATAAATAATTCTCTCAGAACAAATAATAGAAGAGCTAACCAATATTATCTGAGTGCTATATCTATATTGATTAGTTATTACTTGAAAAGTAAATCATATAAATAGGCTAGTAGTGTATTAATATGTTATAAAATTAAGTCAGGAAGTAAAAACCCAAAGTCATATGTATGTATATATCGTTCCTTAAGTTGAAAGAAAAAAGAGAAGAAAAAGGTAGTTTCATGGAAAACTCAATACTTTTAAACCTGTGCGGTCCTTTGGGAAATCGAATTAAGTACGAACAATTAATAGCCAAATGCAAGATGGCAGTGGTGAACAAATAGTTCAACCTCGACCTGAAGTTGCCTTACATTCCATTCAAAATTAAATGTTCATTATTGGTTAAAATGGAGCTTTAGAAGTATCGAATTTTGTCGAACGAACAAGTACCAAAGTATGAGGAAGTACTGGTGAAAAGGTAGTTTGGTCTCGACCTGAGTAACCATAAATGTAACTAATAGTGAATAAAAGTAACTAGACAAATACCAATTGAAAAAATCATTCATTTCAGAACAATGGGCATATGAATTATCGATACAGAATTTTTAATTATCAAGTATGCAAGACAAAACGTAATATACTCTGCAGCAATCCTCATTGTGAATAAATCAGGGGAAGAAGTTTTCGCGAAAAAGTGGAATGTCAAATATGATTTAAGTAAATATAACGTGGAATCGTATCGTCTCGGACTACGATTGGCAAATACACCCCAATATTGAGTTGCAAGAGGAAAATTGGGAATGAAATATAACGGAAGAAAGGGCAAATACCATCAATATATTCAACATGAGATAAGAAGCTTCCGAAAACAATATAAAATTCGGTACTGGTTTGTTAAAGGTCCGTGTCAGACAGATTTATTGCTTCTAGATAAATGCAGCAAAAAAATGTGTTACAAGATTGAGAAAAATCCCAACCGCGTAAAATATCAAGGTCAACATGACCCACTCCAAGACATAATATATTATAAACAATATCTCTACAACCCAAAAAGCGCAAGATATAGTGTGACAAGAAAAGAAATTATCTTTAAAAGAATAAAAACCAATTAATCAAAATTAAATGCAACCAAAAACTTGTGATAAATCCTCCATTTAAATGATTTTGTGCTGCATAAATCAAAGTCAGTCCACACACCCCTCAAATAATATTCCACTATTACACCAACCTAAAGGTTGACATAACGGAGATAAATGAACAGCTATTTGCAGTAATAACAATTCCATTAATAAATCAGCAATCTATATATGACTTATATAAAATCTCTACGTTTTCAGCCAATATAGGCAAAATCAATCCGTTTATGACTATCACACCCGAACCAGAATACTTGTTAGTCGATCAAGATAGAAGGAAATATGCCCTAGCTAACCCATATGACCTTAGGGAATGTGTAGCATTCAAAAACCTAGTATGTCAATTAACCCTGTCTATTTACAATGTGAAGTCCGGATCCTGTATGTTAGATACATTTTTGAAAGAAACCCAACAGGAATAAATTCCTAATTTGTGCGAAGCGTTAGTAGGAAGTACAAAATGAGATATATTTATTCATCTTAGAAATGATCTTTGGCTATTTTCTGTTCCAAAGAAAACAGTTGGGACCATATCATGTTATAATAATACAGAAAGAATTGATCCAAGTTAGAGAACCGAATTGCAACTACAAGACGTGGTAACAATAACCATAAAACAAGGATTTCGATCAAACAGTTCGTGGTAATGAACTGTAAGTAAGGAGCAACTTGGTTCAATGGTAACCTAGCCACAGTACAGACACAATTGATAACCAGAAGGACGAATATAATAAGCCCTAAGGTAATCAATTTCAAACCAGTCAAATTATCACACACCATTCCAAATATTAACAATGAGGAAGTAAAAGCCACAATATTGTCAAAAATAGAGAATTTCAAGGAAACTTTACCGCTCACAAGAATAAGAGAAGCTTTAGATTTCCAAATTCCCCTATTTACTAATGAAGACCAAAGATTGACTTTTTTAGAAAGTATATAAGGACTATTTCAACAAATTTTTTGGTGGAATCTGCTCCTGACAATAGTCTTCGTGTTCATGATGTCTCTGACTATAAGAATGTTATTAACCCTGAATTATGGAACAATTATGAGAAAACGTAGAAAAAAGGTAAAGAAAGATCACAGTGAATCGAGTGAGATGCAAAACCTAAACACAGAGCTCCCTGATAACCCTTAAGCCAAGAAAATGAGGAAGGACATGATCGAGTGAACGGGGATAGAGGTTCTCATTCGTACCCTGTCGAGTACCACCTCTCTAATAACTCTTCGCTTAAAACCATGCAGCTATCACGAAATAAGCGTTTCTTAAGCGGCATAAACGTGCGTAAACAGTAAAGGCATGAAAATTTATAGTAAATTAGGATCTCTTATTAAGCCATGTAAACTACCTCATGTTCAATTAGATAGTTGAAAATTAGTTGAATTACGTAGTTGAAAATTAAATGCAAAATTAATTAAATGTTGAGAAATGTTTAAGATAAGTTAAGGACTGAAATAAGATAAGTTAAGGACTGATTTTCAAAAGGTTAGATTCTCGTTTTTTTTTTTTTTTTTTTTTTTTCTCTTTTTATTTTTTTTTTGCACTGAGGACGACTTTGCGGAGGTCCATTTCGAAATATTTGCTTATATTTTGTCATATTCATTGTTAGCTGGCTAACAAAATACTAGTTTTTTCACCCTTTTTGACTTTATTGTTTCATTTTGTTATTTTCTCTCTTCTCTGAGTTTTCGTTAGGCAGAATCATATGCTCTTTGCCATCACGTAAGTTAAAACAAATAGGGCAATGGTACATAATAAGAAAATGATTAACTACAAGGAAAAAATTACACAATATGTCAATTTCTACGATAATACTTTTATATATCTTCAGCGCATATTTCAGTCCTTAACTTATCTTAAACATTTCTCAACATTTAATTAATTTTGCATTTAATTTTCAACTACGTAATTCAACTAATTTTCAACTATCTAATTGAACATGAGGTAGTTTACATGGTTTAATAAGAGGTCCTAATTTACAATAAATTGTCATGCCTTTTCTGTTTACACTCGTTCATGCCGCTTAAGAAACGCTTATTTCGTGATAGCTGCATGGTTTTAAGCGAAGAGTTATTAGAGAGGTGGTACTCGACAGGGTACGAATGAGAACCTCTATCCCCGTTCACTCGATCATGTCCTCCCTTATTTTCTTGGCTTAAGGGTTATCAGGGAGCTCTGTGTTTAGGTTTTGCATCTCACTCGATTCACTGTGATCTTTCTTTACCTTTTTTCTACGTTTTCTCATAATTGTTCCATAATTCAGGGTTAATAACATTCTTATAGTCAGAGACATCATGAACACGAAGACTATTGTCAGGAGCAGATTCCACCAAAAAATTTGTTGAAATAGTCCTTATATACTTTCTAAAAAAGTCAATCTTTGGTCTTCATTAGTAAATAGGGGTATTTGGAAGTCTAAAGCTTCCCTCTCATTCTTGTGAGCGGTAAAGTTCCCTTGAAATTCTCTATTTTTGACAATATTGTGGCTTTTACTTCCTCGTTATTAATATTTGGAATGGTGTATGATAATTTGACTGGTTTGAAATTGATTACCTTAGGGCTTATTATATTCGTGCTTCTGGTTATCAATTGTGTCTGTACTGTGGCTAGGTTACCATTGAACCAAGTTGCTCCTTACTTACAGTTCATTACCACGAACTGTTTGATCGAAATCCTTGTTTTATGGTTATTGTTACCACGTCTTGTAGTTGCAATTCGGTTCTCTAACTTGGATCAATTCTTTCTGTATTATTATAACATGATATGGTCCCAACTGTTTTCTTTGGAAAAGAAAATAGCCAAAGATCATTTCTAAGATGAATAAATATATCTCGTTTTGTACTTCATACTAACGCTTCGCACAAATTAGTAATTTATTACTGTTGGGTTTCTTTCAAAAATGTATAACATACAGGATCCGGACTTCACAGTGTAAATAGACAGGGTTAATTGACATACTAGGTTTTTGAATGCTACACATTCCCTAAGGTCCTGTGGGTTAGCTAGGGCATATTTCCTTCTATATTGATCGACTAACAAGTATTCTGGTTCGAGTTTGATAGTCATAAACGGATTGATTTTGCCTATATTGGCTGAAAACGTAGAGATTTTATATAAGTCATATATAGATTGCTGATTTATTAATGGAATTGTTATTACTGCAAATAGCTGTTCATTTATCTCCGTTATGTCAACCTTTAGGTTGGTGTAATAGTGGAATATTATTTGAGGGGTGTGTGGACTGACTTTGATTTATGCAGCACAAAATCATTTAAATGGAGGATTTATCACAAGTTTTTGGTTGCATTTAATTTTGATTAATTGGTTTTTATTCTTTTAAAGATAATTTCTTTTCTTGTCACACTATATCTTGCGCTTTTTGGGTTGTAGAGATATTGTTTATAATATATTATGTCTTGGAGTGGGTCATGTTGACCTTGATATTTTACGCGGTTGGGATTTTTCTCAATCTTGTAACACATTTTTTTTGCTGCATTTATCTAGAAGCAATAAATCTGTCTGACACGGACCTTTAACAAACCAGTACCGAATTTAATATTGTTTTCGGAAGCTTCTTATCTCATGTTGAATATATTGATGGTATTTGCCCTTTCTTCCGTTATATTTTATTCCCAATTTTCCTCTTGCAACTCAATATTGGGGTGTATTTGCCAATCGTAGTCCGAAACGATACGATTCCACATTATATTTACTTAAATCATATTTGACATTCCACTTTTTCGCGAAAACTTCTTCCCCTTATTTATTCACAATGAGGATTGCTGCAGAGTATATCACATTTTCTTTTGCACACTTGATAGTTATAAATTCTGTATCAATAATTCCCTTGGCCATTGTTCTGAAATGAAAGGTAGTTTTTATTGGATTTTGTCTAGTTACTTTTATTCAAGATCAGTTACAATCATGATTACTCAGGTCGAGATCAAACTACCTTTTCACCATTACTTCCTCATACTTTGGTACTTGTTCGTTCGACAAAATTCGATACTTCTAAAGCTCCATTTTAACCAATAATGAACATTTAATTTTGAATGGAATGTAAGGCAACTTCAGGTCGAGGTTGAACTATTTGTTCACCACTGCCATCTTGCATTTGGCTATTAATTATTCGTACTTAATTCGATTTCCCAAAGGACCGCACAGGTTTAAAAGTATTGAGTTTTCCATGAAACTACCTTTTTCTTCTCTTTTTTCTTTCAACTTAAGGAACGATATATACATACATATGACTTTGGGTTTTTACTTCCTGACTTAATTTTATAACATATTAATACACTACTAGCCTATTTATATGATTTACTTTTCAAGTAATAACTAATCAATATAGATATAGCACTCAGATAATATTGGTTAGCTCTTCTATTATTTGTTCTGAGAGAATTATTTATATACACAATTTCTTCCACGGATATCGGCTTTCAGTTTTAGTATGGGTGCATCGTCAGGCAGTACCGTACAATCTTTCTAAGTTAAATATCAACTGACTTTTTCCCAGACTTCTCATTCTTCCATTCGTAGAAATCGCTTATTTGGAGCTCTTTAACTCGGGTATTTTGTCTGGAATCCTGCATAACCTTTTTCAACTCGGGAAAGTCCTCAACAACCTGCTTCGTGCGGATTTTCTTCTCTATCACGCCATGCAAGCTGTCAGCTGCCATGTGTATGTGTCCCTTTGTCAGGAACTTGATGGAGATCTTCTCTGGACCCCAAGATTCGTTTACAATGCACACAAACATGGAAAAGATTATCCAGTTCTTGTTCTGTGACGAGCGGTTATCGGCCCAGAATGTAAATTCTTTTGTATCCCGCAACTCGTCCACAAGTCCAGAAAAAGCAGAGGTGACAGCATCCCCGGTTCTACCATATGTTGCTACGTGCCATACTACACAGTATGCCACTTCTGGTGACGAGCTGGTGCGAGCACTAGAAACCGGTAGAACAAAAGTTTCATTGAAACACACTAGCCTGCTTGTGAAATGCGATTCTTTAACTGCTGGCTGTATGGGAAGAATTAGGACATTTTGCGTATCAACTGTAAACACTGCCTTTTCCTCGCCGTGTGCGTGATCAGCATCTTTGTCAAGTTCTCGCCTAGCTTTTTCTGCCTGGTTTCTATGCTCCTGTTACTTCTCCCTTTCTTCGTCTGACACACCTTGTCTGGATTCCTTTATTTTGAACAAGTCACAGATTTTACATACATCTGACCTTGGCATCTTGTTTGATATGTTCATTTCTTGCAAAACTTGAAGGTAAGAACTCTGACTACAACGCTGCTCGGGAAACTTCTCTTGAAAGTCAGCAAACATAGCTTTGAACGTAATATCTCCTGGGATATATCTCACATACGGACTGTTATACCTCCTGCAGTGGGGCTGACACGGCTTGAACGATTCTATATGCATACGAATAGCTTCGCGGTCCACATCCACCTTTCTAGCACCTCCTCTTTTTTCTGAAGGGGAAAATCCAACGCCCTCGGTCTTTAGCTTTCTTGATATTACCTCGATGACTTTCGGACTGGTGTAACCCAAAGTTGAAAGAAACGTCTTTTAGCACAATACCAACATGAGTTTTCCAGCAGCATTTGTTAGGTGATACACGAAACTCTTGTCTCTAGATTTTCGATATTTCGAATCTTTCAGGGTGATTCTTTTTGTGTTCGACACTACAAAAAACGACTTGATGCATGCAATTCTGTCTCCCTGGCTTAATTCTTAAAACTTGTCATAGATCTGTCTCTTCTGATCAATTGCAAGTTCTTTGCACTTTTTCTTACACTTTTCGGGGTTGCACCCATTCTCTATGAATGGATGTTTTTGCTTTTTCTTTTCAATCTGCTTTCTCCTTTTTTCTAAGACTTGTGTCTTCTTTTTTGTCACGAAAGCAGGTTCTTCAACATCTAGTATTTCTTGTCGTTCAACACTGGCGATAGAGACTTCACTCACAGGTAATAATGAGATAAGCTCGCCTTTTACATCAGTACTTTGTCGTGCTGCTCTTCCAACACTAGCACCTGTAGAATCAGAATCTTCTGATTCTCCATCTGGTTGATACTCACTTGCTGAGTTGGTCTCCAAGTCTTCGTCTGAATCAAGTAAATTTTGATGTAGGCTTTGTCTGGTATCTTCGTTACTAGCTGCATGACGGTTAGATTGAGTGGACAAGTCTAAAACTATTTCACCGTCTCTGTCACTAAACTCACTCGTATCCGCATACATATCTTCTGTAGTGGTCTCATTGTTTTCCGCACGCATTTCTGTCCCCATATCATAGTTTACTCCAATGTTCTCAGTCTCAACTTTTTCCAGCCAGTATTTGATAAACTGTATGCTCTCTAATTCAGGTGGAGCATCTGTTTGGTCTACTGAAACTTTTTGTGGTGATGAATGGCTTGAGAATATTCCACTGATGGGTATTTCTTTTGGTATCACTGTTTCTTTGGGAACAATTCTGATGATTCTTTGTTTTTGGGACACAACAACAGGAGCTGCTTCCCTGTTATCCGCATGCATATCTGCTGTCGCCATTTCACTGCTGTAAGCGTGCATCTTTGTTGCCATCTCATTGTTTGTGTCTCTTTTGAGCTTTTTTGAGCTGATTTGAGCATTGTTTTGAGCTGTTTCCCTGAAAAAAAAAAAATTATCAGCAGAAAATACAAAGAACAAACAGCGTAAAGCAGAGGGGTCCCGAAACTTTTTGGACCATGGGTCGGATATCGGAAGGGAAGCTGAACCTTATAGAAAATTCTTCAAAACTAGAAGAATTGTTGAAGAGTAGCAACGCTTGACGCCTGTTGTTTTGTTTTTATTTTTTGTTTCTTTGCAAGGTCCATTTTTAAAAGCGATCAAAATGACAAATCGGCTGCCGTCAATCAAAAGGCGATATCTGACATGACGAGCGAAATTGAGATGTCTGCGTACGCCGAGTAAAGACACTCAGCTCTCTCGGTTGGTCGAGTCAACACCGTGATATCTACAAAAATAGCCAAGATATATGGTAGTTTTATTTGGCGTTGTCCGGAAAACTTGTATTCTCTTGTGACTCAAAATGCGATATCTGCACCTGCAGATATCGTCTTTTAGATCTTTGATTTACTTCCAGCGCAAGAGCAGATATCGCCAAATAAGGCCAACCTTTCATCACATTCAAGGCTGTGTAGAAGAAAAGATTCCGTAAAACTGAAGAGCAGAATCAAGAGCCGTGGCAATTTCTTGTTGAAAGAGGCCCTTAAGATGGCGAAAGACAGGTAAGGGTAATTGGCTTGTTAGCACTGTGTACCTGTAAAAGAAATTCTTTTGAAATTTGCAGAGATTTGACCCCAGCAAGGGAATCAGCTAGCAGGATAGGTCAGTTTAAGTTTCTAGTTTGCAATTCTGATGCAGGTTTTTCGTCATAGCTGTTCTGGGGGTTCGTTTTGCAGATGGTTTGCTGTTGTCAGACTACATTATTGCTTGTTTGGCAAATGTTTTGTTTCTTTTTATTTCTTCAGCAGAGTAAGCTACTATACATTTTGAGGCTATTTAAGAAGACCCTGAACTCTGTTAAAATCTGACAAAAACAGGATTTTTCCCAGTCAGGGCCACTAGCTGTTTATGGGGTAGAGTACCCACTATTTTGGGGTACTTCAGGGGTGCATGTCCTGTGCATGTCCACAGTCAGCGATGGCATTTTAAATGGATTTTTTTTCTTTTACGTGTTAAAATGTAATAAATAACAAAAGCGTTTTATCCAGTTTTGGCCTCGAAAGCATTTATGACTGAGGTACATACTTTACATGTAAAAATTTAACGTAAAAAATGTTTTTTTTACTGATGTAAAAAATCATATTTTACATGTAAACGTTACGTTACATTTTTTTTACATTGCCAACCCCTGTCCACACTAGAAGCAATCAATGCATGTCTGCAGCACTCAGGCAGTATCTATATATTTGGGGATCTGTCAGGACTCTGCGCTCTCAAATAAAATGTGACATTGTATCCGTCCGGGACAAATAATTGAATCATTAGAAACAAGACAAAACTAGCCTTCAGTCGGGAAAGCCATTCGAATCCACCGTTTTTGCAATTTGTACCTTCAAAAGCTCTCGCGGTTCCATGGCTGTGCTGAGATCTGGCTGATGGTTGCTCGACTAGGTGTTAATCCGGTATGCAATCCCTTCCCTTCTGATATCTGACCAATGGTCCAAAATGTTTTGGGACCCCTCTGCTTTACGCTATTTTTTATTTTTATTTTCTTATGATAATTTTTTTTTTTTCAGTGATACAGCTTAAAACAATGAGAAAATCAGAAAACAAAAGCTCAAAACATTCACAAAAACAGAGATGGCACAAAAGATCCACGCTAACAGCGCTGAAATAGTGACAGCAGATCTGAAGGAGGATAACAGGGACGCAACTCCTTGTGTTGTATCCCAAAAACAAAGAATCATCAGAATTGTTCCCAAGGAAACAGTGATACCAAAAGAAATACCCATCAGTGGAATATTCTCAAGCCATTCATCACCACAAAAAGTTTCAGTAAACCAAACAGATGCTCCACCTGAATTAGAGAGCATACAGTTTATCAAATACTGGCTGGAAAAAGTTGAGACTGAGAACATTGGAGTAAACTATGATATGGGGACAGAAATGCGTGCGGAAAACAATGAGACCGCTACAGAAGATATGTATGCGGATACGAGTGAGTTTAGTGACAGAGACGGTGAAATAGTTTTAGACTTGTCCACTCAATCTAACCGTCATGCAGCTAGTAACGAAGATACCAGACAAAGCCTACATCAAAATTTACTTTATTCAGACGAAGACTTGGAGACCAACTCAACAAGTGAGTATCAGCCAGATGGAGAATCAGAAGAATCTGATTCTACAGATGCTAGTGTTCGAAGAGCAGCAAGACAAAGTACTGATGTACAAGGCGAGCTTATCTCATTTTTACCTGTGAGTGAAGTCTCTATCGTCAGTGTGAATGACAAGAAATACTAGATGTTGAAGAACCTGCTTTTGTGACAAAAAAGAAGACACAAGTCTTAGAAAAAAGGAGAAAGCAGATTGAAAAGAAAAAGCAAAAACATCCGTTCATAGAGAATGGGTGCAACCCCGAAAAGTGTAAGAAAAAGTGCAAAGAACTTGCAATTGATCAGAAGAGACAGATCTATGACAAGTTTTAAAAATTAAGCCAGGGATAAAGAATTGCATGCATCAAGTCGTTTTTTTTAGTGACGAACAAAAAAAGAATAACCGTGAAAGATGCGAAACATACGAATTGTAAAGACTAAAGTTTTGGGTATCACCTACCAGTTGCTGCTGGAAAACACATGTTGGCAGTGTGCCAAAAGACGTTTCTTTCAACTTTGGGTTACACCAGTCCAAAAGTCATCGAGGTAATATCAAGAAAGCTAAAGACCGAGGGCGTTGGATTTTCCCCTTCAGAAAAAAGAGGAGGTGCTAGAAAGGTGGATGTGGACCGCGAAGCTATTCGTATGCAAATAGGATCGTTCAAGCCGTGTCAGCCCCACTGCAGGAGGTATAACAGTCCGTATGTGAGATATATCCCAGGAGATATTACGTTCAAAGCTATGTTTGCTGACTTTCAAGAGAAGTTTCCCGAGCAGCGTTGTAGTCAGAGTTCTTACCTTCAAGTTTTGCAAGAAATGAACATATCAAACAAGATGCCAAGGTCAGATGTATGTGAAATCTGTGACTTGTTCAAAATAAAGGAATCCAGGCAAGCTGTGTCAGACGAAGAAAGGGAGAAGTAACAGGAGCATAGAAACCAGGCAGAAAAAGCTAGGCGAGAACTTGACAAAGATGCTGAGCACGCACACGGCGAAGAAAAGGCAGTGTTTACAGTTGATACGCAAAATGTCCTAATTCTTCCCATACAGCCAGCAGTTAAAGAATCGCATTTCACAAGCAGGCTAGTGTGTTTCAATGAAACTTTTGTTCCACCGGTTTCTAGTGCTCGCACCGGCTCGTCACCAGAAGTGGCATACTGTGTAGTATGACACGAAGAAACATATGGTAGAACCGGAGATGCTGTCATCTCTGCTTTTTCTTGTCTTGTGGACGAGTTGCGGGATACAAAAGAATTTACATTCTGGGCCGATAACCGCTCTTCACATAACAAGAACTGGATAATCTTTTCCATGTTTGTGTACATTGTAAACGAATCTTGGGGCCCAGAGAAGATCTGCATCAAGTTCCTGACAAAGGGACACACACACATGGCAGCTGACAGCTTGCATGGCGTGATAGAGAAGAAAATCCGCGCGAAGCAGGTTGTTGAGGACTTTCCCGAGTTGAAAAAGGTTATGTAGGATTCCAGACAAAATACCCGAGTTAAAGAGCTCCAAATAAGCGATTTCTACGAATGGAAGAATGAGAAGTCTGGGAAAAAGTCAGTTGATATTTAACTTAGAAAGATTGTACGGTACTGCCTGACGATGCACCCATACTAAAACTGAAAGCCGATATCCGTGGAAGAAATTGTGTATATAAATAATTCTCTCAGAACAAATAATAGAAGAGCTAACCAATATTATCTGAGTGCTATATCTATATTGATTAGTTATTACTTGAAAAGTAAATCATATAAATAGGCTAGTAGTGTATTAATATGTTATAAAATTAAGTCAGGAAGTAAAAACCCAAAGTCATATGTATGTATATATCGTTCCTTAAGTTGAAAGAAAAAAGAGAAGAAAAAGGTAGTTTCATGGAAAACTCAATACTTTTAAACCTGTGCGGTCCTTTGGGAAATCGAATTAAGTACAAACAATTAATAGCCAAATGCAAGATGGCACTGGTGAACAAATAGTTCAACCTCGACCTGAAGTTGCCTTACATTCCATTCAAAATTAAATATTCATTATTGGTTAAAATGGAGCTTTAGAAGTATCGAATTTTGTCGAACGAACAAGTACCAAAGTATGAGGAAGTACTGGCGAAAAGGTATTTTGATCTCGACCTAGAGTAATCATGATTGTAACTAATCTTGAATTAAAGTAACTAGACAAAAGCCAATAGAAGCTACCTTTTATTTCAGAACAATGGTCAAAGCAATTATTGATACTGTTTTTAATTATCAAGTATGTAAAACAAAACGTGATATACTCTGCAGCAATCCTAATTGTGAATAAATCAGGCGAAAAGGTTTTCGCGAAAAAGTGGAATTTCAAATATGATTTAAGTAAATATAACGTGGAATCGTATCGTTTCGGACTACGATTGGCAAATACACCCCAATATTGAGTTGCAAGAGGACAATTGGGAATAAAATATAACGGAAGAAAGGGCAAATACCATCAATATATTCAACATGAGATAAGAAGCTTCCGAAAACAATATTAAATTCGGTACTGGTTTGTTAAAGGTCCGTGTCAGACAGATTTATTGCTTCTAGATAAATGCAGCAAAAAAAATGTGTTACAAGATTGAGAAAAATCACAACCGCGTAAAATATCAAGGTCAACATGACCCACTCCAAGACATAATATATTATAAACAATATCTCTACAACCCAAAACGCGCAAGATATAGTGTGACAAGAAAAGAAATTATCTTTAAAAGAATAAAAGCCAATTAATCAAAATTAAATGCAACCAAAAACTAGTGATAAATCCTCCATTTAAATGATTTTGTGCTGCATAAATCAAAGTCAGTCCACACACCCCTCAAATAAAATGTGACATTCATTCAGGCACGAGAAACTTTAATTTCACCTTGTAGATTTCCCCAATCAAGTCAGATAACTCGCAAAACATTAATCTAAATCGTTGTTCGATTACCAGGCATATAATTACAGAATTGTATCCATGTTATAATTATTGATGAATTAATTCCAGAACCAACAAAGAGATGAGGCTACCAAATTGCATGACAATCTTCATCGTCCATACCGTAGCCCAAGATATTGTAAAACATGGAATAATCTTCAAACACGAGAAATCGTTACTTGCAAGTCATAATGCCTGGAAAATATTTATGAAACTGGATCCCAAACCATTCGAAACCTTGTTCCAACAAGTAATGAGACTAGACAAAAATACTAATGAACTGAAGGACTCTATATTCTGATTCTCAAAATCGAACAAGAGCCTGCAATAAATAAAGGACATGCACAACAAGAAAAAAAAGGAACTCTACCCTCCATCATTCCTAAACTAAAATCGTAATCCATAATAGATGGTTTTGATAAGAAAATGGCAGAAATTGATAAGGCTCTAGGAACTAAAAACAGAGAAAGCCGAAGAAGAAGAGCGTTTTTGGTTAATTGGAACGCCACCTAAACACTTCCTAGAAGTTTCAGCTTAATAATCTTGGTGTCATTAGTTACAGTAACTGTAGTTGTAGCACTAAAAGTATGCATATAGTGCTTTCTGGTTAGTTCAAAATCCCCAAAAACTTACTCTTAAAGATCTAAATTAATAATATAAGTTGTTCTTGAGATATTACTTTGTCACCTTTTTGAAAGTCCACATGCTCAAAGTTTGTTCTGATTTAGTTCAACGTCCGCCTAAATATTTCTTTTATTTGTTTACTGAAGACGTTGTTAAATTATATTTGGATTATTGTCTACAAAATGTCTAACTCACAATTTAGTTCGAATGTATTTGGGGAGAATAGCATCTCAGGGGGGGGACTATGGTCTCTCCATCAAGCTTGACTCCTCTTCCTCTTGACTCCACCTCTTCCTAAAAATCTTACATCCCCCCGGACACAACTTAAAATCCTTACCCCCATACTCTAGGGAGTTGTGTCAACCCAAAAGACCATGTAATGAAATCTTTGAACTATTTTTTAACAAATAGCTATCTTTAAATTTCTATCAGAAGCATTTGGAGAAAATATGAAGTGTGGTGGGGGTATAGCTGCCCTCTGATAAATTTGACTCTTTAACTTCTGATTTCCAATCCAATGAGCCCCCTCCGAAGTTTATACGACCACCGTTTCCACAAAAACCTTAAATGCCCTTCGGACATACCTTACAATCCTTGCCCTGAGGACTGTGAGGGGATTCTCATCCTCAAAGACATAATTTCTGGACTTTTAAACTACGTCAAACAAAATAACTACTTCGAAATTTTGACTGGAAGTGTTTAGGGAAATAATGAGCGCGTGAGGGGGGGATGGTTGCCCTCAAATCACTTTTGACTATTGAAGAGGGCACTAGCCCTCTCAATTACCAACCGACAGAGCCCTTTTCGAAGTTTCTGCTACAAAAAATGGCCATCTTAAAAATTTCTATCACATGAGTTTTGGGAAAACGCAACGTGTGTGTGAAGCGGAGGGGGCGGGGGGTTATTTGCCTTCTGATCCGTTTGACTCTTAAAAAAAAAACTATAACAGTATAAATAAACATCACTATAACTGGTTGCCCTCCATGAGCTCTTTTGAAGTTCCTATGACATTTCTTTCTATAAGAGGTGTCCTGATCTAAAAAAAAAAACAATATATTGGGCCCACATCGCTCTTAATTTAGGCAACGCTATCGCATTGCTTATTATATTTTGTCTTGAGATTCATATTATCCAGTCCTGGAAGTGCTTATTAGAACCGGTAAGCCCCCCCCTAAAAGTCATCCTCTCGGCGCCCATTTTATTGAACTACCATTTTAGTCGACTTTAGTAGACAAATTAAAACATAAACGAGGACATATTGAATGGTATCATATTGATCATAAATTGATAACGATACAGTTGATAATATTATTTTAATAAGTAATTTAAAAATTTAACGTATTAGTGGTTTTAACAAAGATTTGTTTGTTTATTTTATATATGGAATGGTACATAGTGTTAGCTTATGTTGAGTATCCTCTCAGCCCATACCTGTTCGGAGGAGTGTCCCACAAGGTTCTGTTCTAGTTCCTACTTTATTTCTCCTATATATCAATGATCTTGTTATGGACCTGGGCCCTTCACTGTATCCTGTACTATTTCCTGATGACAGCAACTTCTTCATCACTGGCACCAATTTACCATCGGCAATAACTTCTGCCAAAGTCCTTCTGAACTGAGTCCAGGCGTGGTGTCTTACGAATAAAATGACCTTGATCAATCATACAAAAACTAGCTCCACTTGATCAATCATACAAAAAATAAACTTATCGCTTGCTTACTCGGCTTTCCACAATAATCTTCCACCTCAACTACTAACCAATTATAACATTAATAATTCGGAAGCCCACTGTCTCCGTTCATCCAATAGAGTCTTTATAATTCCTAAATGTGTTTCTAGTGCTGCCCAGCAATCTCCCATCTACAAATCCATTATTCAAGGGGACAAAATACCCTCCAGTGTTGAACTAGCCACAAGTTTCTGCAAGCTGTATTAATATCTAACTAAACTTAACAGTATAATTTAATCCTTCAATTTTTAACCAATTTGCTTTAACTACCCAGTTTTTATTCTTATATCTTTTTTTTCAGAGTTATTTTAATTTCTTTTTTCTTTCTTTGGTCCTTATCAAGTTCTCTTCTAGGATGTTTACTGTTATTGATGTTTGTGTTATGTTTTTATTCGAATAAATTGAAATTCAATAATATGCAAAATACTGACTGTCCTCCACGAGAATAAATTTGATTTGTATTCAATTAGATTAAAAAACACATTAGCAGGAATTTAATTTTATTTTATGAAAAGGTTTTATAAAGGTCAAACCACAATGCTTCGGGGGATGACACAGCCCCAAACAGGCCCTGGGGCTGTTTACAGAACCATAATATCCATGAACAGCTAAGGTCATAAAGCTGAAATTTCCTGGTCATAACAGTCGGTAGAAATTCAAATAAATATACTCTGCAAAATCAAGCTCAAATGTCACGCTGTATGATATAACCAGCTAGATATAAAATGGATGCATGCAAACAAAAATATCATTAGACTACTTACTTCTCAAATGATCAAGCCTGGTAAAACTTTTTTCGCATGTAGCACATTTATAAGCCTTTTCACCAGGATGAGTTCTTTCGGGTCCTTTAAATAACACAATAGATTTATAAATATACTATTTATACTATATCAAAATTGCTGATTTTTCTATAAAAATTTGAGAGGTCGTACTGCAAAGTTTTGTAGCGTTAAAAAAAAAAAAAAAAAATCAAAATCTCTGAAAGCATGTATGTAACCTCTAAAGAACATCAAATTCGATGGATCACAATAAGATTTTTTTGACAGAACATCCGGTCGCGTTTTATCAAATAATGATGACAGTATCATATAGTATCGTCTTTGATTCTAGTATCACAAGTAATATAACTTCCTAATTGTAATGACCCACAAGGGGATCACGATATGTTGAAAAGATTTTTAGATAGATAGCTAGAAAATGAATATGATAACAATCGACTAAAGAAAAATAAACAAAATTCAAAATACTAGACAAGTCATATTTTATTGACGGATTATTATCGGGGATTTCACTAATTAGCATAACTTGTAAATTTCTAATGTTAATAATTATTCATGGGTAGTTTTTGTGTTAATGATCTTAATTTATATAGATTACAAGTTCAGATCATATAGCTCTGATACATACCTTGTTATCAAACTCTTATTTTATTTAACTTTAGTAACCACTGACAAGAGTCAAAATACAGACCAGGATATATTTGCTGGACATTCAGTCACATTTGATTAGATATTGATCATACATTTGACCCCTTATAAGCTAGAAATATACATTTATGCATCTCAGTACATGCCCTGAGACATCTTCTCGAAGAAGGACTCTGTGTTGCATATTCAGCAGGGCCTATTTGCGTTGAACACACCCCGCGAGATAGAAACCTCCTCCAATCAATGGGTTCAATTACTTGGTGAAGCAGAACACCCTCGTGGGAGGATCCTCTATAGGAGGACTACTGCGACAGGGCGTATGATCCGGTTTTTACGGACAACAGCCTCTGCGTAGAGCTGCCTCGACCCTGTCAGCGTGCCAAGAGTCTGGAGAACCCTTGGGCAAGAAAATTCTATTGCAAAATCTATGAAGAAATGTGTGCTTCCAGAAATATTATGCCAGCTAAGGCGTCCCCGGTTTCAAGCGAAACGATCCCACTCCGCGGACGAGCGGGGATATCGGCAAGTGAGCGAGCTATTCCCAATGAAAGAAATCTACAGAGGGATAAATTTCGAATTCATAACTGGAATGAAAGTTCCGTGAAGCGACAATAAAAAAACTAGTGATGGCTATGGAAATGACTCGCTACCAAGACGACGCTCTTTGTCTAACGGAGACAAGATTGAACGGAGGGTTCCAAGAGATCATACCAGTCCATGATTAAAACAGCTCGCACTTATTTCTCAACTCTGCCGCGTATTATGGATCCGGATAAGATGGAGTATCAAACCCCAAAAAGAAAGTTAGACGCGGAGAGACTGAAAATTCAATCAGTAAAAGAAAATTTCTGCTCAACTTACAGAACCAGTTCGCAAGCCTCACAGACTGTAACGAGGATTCTGGAACAACGCTGAAAAGGTAGTCATTGAAGTTATCGGCTATACTCCTGCAAAGCTGAGAAAAAATAAATCTCAAAGAAAACCGTAAAACTAATTGAGGCTAATTGACGCATCAACCGCAGTAATAAGGCCATTAAGCAAACACGTTAAAACCAGCTTGCGTAAGGACCGCCAACAATTCTTAGACGAGGTTGCTTTAGATATGATAAAAACAGCAAAAAGTAATGACAAAAGAAAGTTGTATAGAATTCTCAAAGAAATAATCAGAAAAAAGTCACCTGTCACTGGTCCCTTAAAAGAACTCAAGGTAATATGATTCCAGATGTACAAGGTGAACTTGATCACTGGAAGACTCACCTTAAAGACCTGCTTAATCCAATCACAGATATTCAAGGTGCAACGATGCTGCTGCCACCAACAGCTGAAAAATCACCGCATGATATCGACACGGCATCACCTTCAGATTCAGAGATACTAAATACGATCAAACGGATGGAGCAACTAGATCATATGTTGTAGTGGAGCAACTAGAGCCCCTCTTCAGTCTGATAAGAAAGAAGAAGACCTTTCTGTCTGATTGAAGGTAAAAAAGTTTGTCGAATGACGACTGACTGACGTATGACATCTTTAAATACTACAAAACCCGCGAAGTGAAATCTTGAGTTCGATCCATGAAAAATGGTACTCTGATTACCTTAATTGGTACTTCACTAGGCAAATATCCACAAACAGGTAACACAAATGCAATTAGCCAAGCGTTGAAATCTAGTTTAAATCAAGTCAACTTTAATCCTTAGTTTCTGTCATAAATAGCTATAATCCACTTCCGATGTTCACTCAATGAGAACAGAATGGCTCAATGAGAACAGAATGGCTTAAATCAAGTCAACTTTAATACTTAGTTTCTGTCATAAATAGCTATAATCCACTTCCGATGTTCACTCAATGAGAACAGAATGGCTACTGAGAACAGAATGGCTACTTGTTTATCTTAACCTAGGCTATCTAAAAATCCACCTGCCCAATGCCATCCTAACCTACCCTCCCATTCCAAAGCTAACTTAGCCTAAAACCTAGCATTATCTAAACTAGCTTAAGATCCTGAAAATCCTGGTTGCTATCTAAGAGGTAATTTTTTAAAAACAATGTCGAAGCTCCTCCTCAAAAGTCAAGTAGCTTTTTAAACACTGTGATATGTCGAACCGTTCAACTTTATCACATAATTGGCCTTGACATGCATAAGTTACGATAACATACCGGCATATAGATTTGAGAGAATTAAATTCATTAAAGGCAAGATTGCATAGTATAGAATACAATTTCATTGTAGCTGCTCTTTCTATGGAGTATTTTTTAATTAGATCTTTTAATAATTCTATATATTCAGATTTTTTTCTATTGGGATAATAGATTGATTTTTTTTGTAGAAGAGTCAGAACCTTCAAATCAAGGTTTGCTCCCGTTCCTAAGAGATACCTAGCTACGGATGTTCGTTCATTTTTCACAGCCATATGCAAAGGAGTACGATTCTTAATATCTAAAGCGTCTATATGCACATCCTTTGAAACAAGTAATTTACAAATGTGTAGTTCACCTTGTTCAGCTGCAGTGTGTAAAGGTGTGCAATAATCTTTAAAACTCTTCAAATTGGGGTTTGCTCCTTCTTTTAAGAGATACATAGCTACATTTAAGCGTCCTTTTCTTGTGGCACAATGTAAAGGAGTACAACCGTCACCATTAAAAATGTTTATATGTGCTCCCTTTGAAACAAGTAATTGACACATGTCCATTTGACCTTGTGTAGCAGCAAAGTGTAAGGGTGTATATCCACAATCCCCATGAGATCTGCAAGCCATTGAATTTAGGTCTGCTCCCTTATCTATGAAATAACTAGCTACGGATTTTTTCCCATTTTCCACGGCAGTATGCAAAGGAGTACGATTCTTACTATCTAAAGCGTTTATATGCGCTCCCTTTGAAACAAGTAGCTGACAAATATCTAGTTCACCATGTTCAGCAGCAGTGTGTAAAGGTGTGTAATAACCTCTAAAACTCTTCAAATTAGGGTTTGCTCCCTTTCCTAAGAGATATATAGCTACAGATTTATGTCCTTCTTTTGCGGCACAATGTAAAGGAGTATAACCGTCATCATCTAAAATGTCTATATGCAAACCCTTTGAAACAAGTAATTGACACATGTCCATTTGACCTTGTGTAGCAGCAAAGTGTAAGGGTGTACATCTACAATCCCCATGAAAACTGCAAGCCTTTAAATTAAGGTTTGCTCCATTTTCTCTGAGATATCTAGTCTTGAATGTTTGCCCATTTTTGGGAGTAATATGTAAACGAGTACGACTCTTATCATCTAAAGTGTCTAGTAGCTGATAAGCTACTAAAAACCAGTAATCTAGTTCACCATGTTCAGCAGCAGTTTGTAAAGGTGTGTAAAAATCTCTTTTACTATTCGATTTGGGGTTTGATCCCTTTCCTAAGAGATACATAGCTACAGATACGTGTCCTTTTATTGCAGCACAATTTAAAGGAGTGCGATACTTACAATCGAAAATGTTTATATGCGCACCCTTTGAAACAAGTAACTGACAAATGTCTATTTGACCTTTTTCAGCAGCAAAGTGTAAGGGAGTAGTTCCCCAACCTTCCTGATTGCAATCTGCCATTAAGTTGAGGTCTGCTCCCTTTTCTATAAGATAACTAACCACAGATATTTGCCCGGTTTTCGTGGCAATATGCAAAGGAGTATGACCCTTATCATCTAAAGCGTCTATACGCACACCCTCTGAAACAAGTAACTGACAAATATCTAGTTTACCATGTTCAGCGGCAGAGTGTAAAGGTGTATAGTTATCTTTAAGACTCTTCAAATTAGGATTTGCTCCCTTTTCTAAGAGATACGTAGCTACAGATGTGTGTCCTCTTTCTGCGGCATAATGTAAAGGAGTGCGATAATCACGATCAAAGATGTTTATATGCGCGCCCTCGAAAACAAGTAGCTCACAAAACCATATTTTACTTCTTTTAGCAGCAATATGTAAGGCTGTATATCCCCAACCATCCTGATTGCAATCTGCCCTTAAATTGGGGTTTGCTCCTTGTTCTAATAAATATTGAGCAATTTTTAAGGCTGGCGTGAAGTAATAATCGCAATTCATGAGCAGATGCAAAGGAGTGCGATTCTCATAATCTAAAGCGTTTATATACGCGCCCTTTGAAACAAGTAACTGACAAATGGCTAGTTGATCGTGTAAAACAGCAGTGTGTAAAGGTGTGAAACAGTCCCCACGACTCGTCAAATTGGGGTTTGCTCCTTTTCCTAAGAGATACTCAGCTACAGATATTTGCTGAGAATCTAAGGCAATATGTAAAGGAGTATAACCATTATCATCTAAATCGTCTATATTTGCGCCTTTTGAAAGAAGAAACTGGCACATGTTTAGTTGACCTCTTCCAGCAGCATCGTGTAAAACTGTTCTTCTAGGCTTCAAATTGATATTTGCTCCCTTTTCTAAAAGATAATTAGCTATGGATATGTTCTCTTTTTCTACGGCGAAACGTAAAGGAATGCAACAATGAAAATTTTCATGGTTGTCTACTTTTGCACCCTTTGAAACTAGTAACTGACAAATATCTAGCTTGTTATCTCTGGCAGCATAATGTAGCGGTGCGCACCCGAAGGAATCTAAAACATCTATTTTTGCACCTCTTGAAAGAAGTAGCCTGACAATTTCTAGTTTAGCGACTGCTTTTTTTTTACAGAAATCCACTCTTCTTTGTTCTTCCATCACGGCCAAATGTAAAGGAGTTTGCCTCCAATAGCGGCAAGATGAAAGGTCTGCACTATCCAAAGTATCTACATGCGCACCCTTTGAAACAAGTAGTTGACACATGTCTATTTGACCTTGTTGAGCAGCAAAGTGTAAGGGTGTATATCCGTAATTCTCAGGGGTATGTGTCCTAACCTTTAAATTAAGGTTTGCTCCTTTTTCTATGAGATAGCTAGCCACAGATGTTTGCCCATTTTTTGCGGCAATATGCAAAGGAGTACGACTCTTATCATCTAAAGCGTCTATATTTGCGCCCTTTGAAACAAGTAACTGACAAATATCTAGTTCACCATGTTCAGCCGCAGTGTGTAAAGGTGTGTAATAATCTCTTAGACTCTTGAAATTGGGGTTTGCTCCCTTTCCTAAAAGATACATAACTACAAATATGTGTCCTTTTTTTGTGGCACAATGTAAAGGAGTGCGATATTCACCATCAAAGATATCTATATGTGCGCCCTTTGAAACAAGTAAGTGACACATTTCTAGTTGACCTTCAGCAGAAGCAAAGTGTAAAGGTGTTTGTCCACAATCTTCTAATTTTTTCGACTTTAAATGGAGGTTCGCTCCTATTGTTAAAAGATAATTAGCTACGGATATTTGCCCTTTTTTTGCGGCCCAATGTAAAGGAGTGTAACTATTATTGTCTAATGTGTCTGTATGTGCACCTTTTGAAACAAGTAAGTGACACATGTCTAGGTTACCCTTTGCAGCTGCTTCGTGTAAAGATGCTTGTCCACAACTTTTTCTTGAAGGTTCAATTTTAGAACTGCATATGTCCAAAGACAGGGTTGAAATAAATTTACCCTTGACAGGTTCTAACACGCTCAAATTTTGAAAGCTCAACTTACGAGTTTTTCTCTTTTTTGGATTTACATCCTGGCTACCAGGCCTCCTCATTTCTTCAAAATGCCTTTTTCTTCGCAGATCAAGCTTGGAAATGTTTGCACCTGGTTCATTACATAACCGAGTGGAAATATATTCTTCCTTGGCAGGTACTAAAGCGCTCGAATTTTCAAGGGTCAAGTTACGAGTTTTCCTTTTTTTTGGATTCACAGTCTTGCTACCTGGGTTACTCATTTCTTCAAAATTCCTTTTTCTTGACGGTTCAAGCTTAGGAAGGCTTACACCCAATTCATTGCATAATCTGTCGGAAATACAATTTGCCTTGCCAGGTACTAACGTAAACAAATTTTCAGAAATAAGGTCACGAATTTTCTTTTTTCTTAAACTTGCAGCCTTGCTAGGACCTCGGCTACTCTTTTTTTGTAAATGACTTTTTCTTGACTTTGATCTGAGGGAAATACTTTCTGCCACAACAGCCATGGATGAGGTTTTATCTACAAAACTTCTGCTCCTAGTTTCCATTCGCTTTAGGTCTACACTCATGGTAGAATTTGGCTCATATTTTTCGGCATTATTTGAGTTCATAACCTTAAAAACACAATTATCTTTGGTTCTAGTTATAAGAACTTTCTCTTCATTCATGGCCACGTTCAAAGGAGTACGTCTTTTATCATCTAAATGGTCTATAAGACCACTCTTTGGAATAATTGACTGACACATATCTAGCTTACGTTCTGCTGCAGCATGGTGTAAAGATGGTCGTCGGCCACTTTTTCTTGAAGGTTTAATTTTAGAATTACATTTGCCCAATTGGTCAGGTAAATTGGCCGAACTACATTTAGCCTCGATAGGTACTGACACGCTGACATTTTTAAAGTTCAATTTGCTTGTTTTTCTTTGTTTTGAATTCACAGTTTTTCTACAATCTTTGTCACATTTTTTTTCAATTTTAGAAATACATATCACAGATAATCGGGTAAAATTGTTTTCAGGCTTAACAGGTACTGACACGCTTGAATTTTCAAGGCTCAATTCACGAATTTTTGTTTTCTTTGGATTTTCAATCTTGCTGCATGGGTCACTCATCTCTTCAAAGGTCCCTTTTCTTGACGGTTCAAGCTTTGAGATTTTTGTACCTGGTTCATCATGTAATTTGGTGGCTTTTCTCGACTTTGATCTGATGAGAATGCTTTCTGCCTCGGCAGGTATGGCTGAGCTTATACCTGCAAAATATCTGTTCCAAGTTTTGATTTGTTTTATATCTATAGTTCTGTCAGAATTTGGCCCAATTTTTTCCACAGCAGTTGAGTTTACAACCGTAGAAACACAATTATTTATAGAGGATTCTAAGTCATGATTGTCACTATTCTCAAAAATTTTGTAATCTTCTCTCATTGCTTTTTGTTTCGAAACTGAAAACTGATTTTCAAAAGCCAATTTACTTATAGAGTCAATGACGTAAGTATCCATATTTAGAGGTAATGACGTAAAGTATCTTCATCACGTCATATTTTCGAGTGTGTGATGTCATACCAGTGCGAATCAGCCCCTGCTGCAAAAATAAATTAATATATGGTTAGGTGTCTTACTATTGTGTAAATACCATCTTAACTTATGGCCCATTTAGTGACCAAATGTTGAATTTCTATAAGTACTGCAAAAATACTTTTTTGCAAATACTTTTTTTTATAAGTACTCCAAATACTGCATTTCAAATTGCATTAGTCTGTAGCCATTACAGTTTCCTTCTCCTATATCAAATTTACCTAGGCTCGAATACCATCTATCATACAGCTCTAAGAGTTTCTATTTTTACTGATTTTAGTGTTAAAATCTCCCAATAAAAACACTTTATTTCTACCTGGGTATTAGATTCGTAACATCGTATGTCAATTTTTTTCCCGTAGCTGTAAGTAATGTGCATTTTAGTCACTACTATTGCCGTCAGTCGGTTCTGCAAAGACGCACACAACTATGACTGACACGGTTTACTTTTTAGTCTTAAAACGAGGGAATAACATTCTGCTATTGTTACCTTTCCAACCTAAGCAAGACTAAGCAACTTCCTTATTCATCATGAGCACTATTCCATATTTATGTACCTCATCCTTCGTGTCTGAGTCAATCAAATAAAATAAACTTTTTTTTCAGCTGAAAGTAACAAGCAATGTCAAAATTTAAAACGAATAGAAATTATTAAGTATATGAAAAATGTATGTTGAAAAATTAAGTATATTAAAACAAACAGAAATTAGTTAAGTATATGAAAATTTGAAATTATTAAATATACGTAAAATGTTACCCCTCCTCAAGACCACACTCTTTACACTAAAGTTTTTTCTAGAAGTTACAAAAATTATTATTTTGATTAAACGGTCATTGTGTTTCAGAAGTCTTTCTTAAAAAATTCAGACACCAAATCGAATTTTAGTATAAAGGTCTTGAGGAAGGGTAATATTTTTTTTTGTTTTAAATTTTGATATTGCTCCTTACTTTGAACAATAAATTATTTGTTTATATTTTATTTTGGTCGTTTTTTAATAATGCCGGGAGACACTAATCGAGGGGAACTAATGCTTTTAGTTTCCAATTTCAGTTCCAGTTTTGAAACAAAAAGCAATGAGAGAAAATTACAAAATGTTTGAGAATAGTGACAATCATAACTTAGAATCCTCTATGGATAACTGTGTTTCGGCGGTTATAAACTCAACTACTGTGGAAATAAGTAGCCAAATTCCGACAGAACTATAGATATAAAACAAATGAAAACTTAGAACAGACATTTTGCAGGTATAAGTTCGGCAATGCCTGCCAAGCAGGGTTGCCACTCGGCCGCTTTTCTTGGTGCCACTTTGGGTGGCAAAATAGTGTCAATTCTGTATAAAAAGTGTCATTTTCCAAAAATTTTCCACTCGCGACGCTACGCGTCGCTCGCGCTCATATCGACAAGCTTTTTTTTATTGAAAATATTGGCCAATCCGCTTCGGATCATCCCCGCGTGGTGTCCCGTATCTTTAAATTCTCCAACATGAAATGTCGGATCTAATGCCTCTATCAACTATAAAAAAGAAATTTTGATTTTACTTAGTCGGTGCTGATTTCCGGCTTTGTGCAGCACTTCCACTCTTGTCAACTTTCCAGCCCCCTCCTAAGAACTCGCTAAAACATAAATGTTGCTTACTGTATAAAATGGGAACTTGTCCCACAGAGTACTTTCTTCTCTTTTTTTCTGAGCAGTCTTTATTCTTAGCGTGAACAAGGAACGCAAAAACAAAAGAGTAAGCATTTTTTTTTTTCTTTTGAGAAAACGGAAAAAAGGGACAGCAATACTCGTCTATATTTAGAGTTTTTCATCCAGTTTTTCCATAAAATGGACTATCTGGATTGTTACAGTGCATTCAGGTGCTTGAAACTTTTTTTTCTCCGAAAATGCTGAAGAGAATGCCACGGACATAGATCTTAGCTATTGATGACTCTATGATTAACACAACTAATAGTGGTTCGGACACTAACACTTTTAAATAATTTATTTTGCAAAAACTAGTGAAAAAACAATAAGACAGCTATATCATTTAATCTGTTTATCAAAACCTGAATAGAATAAGTTTCACGAAAACTCTCGCCACTCCAAGTAAATTTTTCTTTACGAAGTGTCCTGGGACTAGGGCATAGGAACAGTCAACTAGCATTTTAAGTATCAATATGAAAGCACCTTTATAATAAAAAAACGAGCATTTAGTGTATTAGCGTGAAAGCACATTTACAATCAAATATTAGTGGGCATAAAATAACTAAAATGAGGAAGTGCGTCCAAAATCAATTTATGTAATGACGTTACATAAATTAAAGTAAGAAAAAAAAGTGAAATTAGATTGTGATTTCGCTAATGATTGCTACTACTACTAACTACTAACAACTCATCGCAGCACCAAGCCGCCTGAGGCCAACACAGCTACGCACGCTCCTCCTCCACCCCAATCTATTCAAAGCCTCCCTTTTTACACCCGCCCACGAAGTTCCCATTTCCTTTAAATCTTTCTTTATGATATCCTCCCACCCCAGACGGGGACGACCTGCTTTCCCTTTAGCCCTAGATGGTTGGCCGAAAACAATAATCTTCGGCAATCTGTCATCCTTCATCCCCACAGCGTACCCTAACCACCTCAACCTTTCTTTCATTATAGACCTAGAAAGCGGTATTGAACCACATTTTTCGTATAGCCTATTGTTTGAAATACGGTCAGTCAGCCGGGTACCCAGAATTGGGTACCCGGTGCTAATGATTGCATAGGATTAAAGGTAATAGAAGTTTTGGTATCGATTTTTTTTTAGAATGATGGTTATGTATGAATATTCATTTTTCCATTGCCAAGAATTCAAAGAAAAAATATGAAAAATATGAACGGAAATGTCAGAGCGCATTTTTGTGTCACTGGCCCATTCACTGAAGAGGTCAATAGATATTTTTGCGGGACACTAGTGAGCTCAGTGGATGTTTTTGCGTTGCTGAGTCGTTGTGTAATGTCACCAGTGAGCTTTTCAGGCACTGGGCTTCAAGAGCTACAGTCACGGAAATCGATGAAAAGATGAGCAAAGTTATGCAGTCGCTGGCCCAGTGACTGGTTAACATAATAACAGCTACTAACATAGTGGCGCAAAAATACACTCTTAGCTTTTCTTGCTCTTTTCTTCGTTGAATTGTAGTCAAACCTCAACTAATAAAACATAAAAATTGAATTCGGATCCACTCAAGAATTGCAAACTGCTTGACTGACTTATCGTCTATGAGCCTACAAATTATTGCAACAACAGAAAATAGTTGAACTAAACAACTGAAAACATCTGAAGGCTTCTCCACCACATTGCAGTTAAATGTCTTTCTCTGTCCTCTTCATTGCCAAGTATTTCGTACCGAAGATCACTGGATGATCTTCGCTAATCAGTGACAAGAATAAGAATATTAAAATTTCTCACAAACAGATAGAAATAAACACCTTTATATTTTTCACCGCACAGAAAGATTCGTGAATCCAATAATTTCTGAGCGCGGAGTTAAAATAAAAATCTTAACTGACAGAAAAAGGATATCGATGTACATCTACATTGACAGTTTTTCTTCCGATTTTAGTCTGAAAAAATTCTTTTTTTTTGTAAAATAGTGCTACTTAGCAAAAAAAGTGCCACTTTTGCTAAAACGTGTCCTAATAGTGTCAGGTGTCCCAAAAAGTGCCATTTTTTATAAAAAAGTGTCAAAAGTGACACTAAAGTGTCACCGGTGGCAACCCTGCTGCCAAGGCAGAAAGAATTTTCACCAGATCAAAGTCAAGAAAAGCCACCCAATTATGTTGTGAACCGGGTAGAAGCATCTAGAATCTTGAACCGTCAAGAAAAAAGGCCATTTGAAGAAATGAGTGACCCAGGTAGCAAGATTGAAAATTCAAAGAAAAGAAAAACTCGTGATTTGAGCCTTGAAAATTCAAGTGCGTCAGTACCTGTTAAGGCTGAAAACATTTTTACCCGACTATCGGAGATATTTATTTCTAAAATGGAAAAAATAAGTGACAAAGATTCTATAAGGACTGTGAATCAAAAACAAAGAAAAACAAGCAGCTTGAACTTTAAAAATGTTAGAGTGTTAGTACCTATCGAGGCTAAATATAGTTCGACCAATTTACCTGACCAATTGGGCAAATGTAATTCTAAAATTATACCTTCAAGAAAAATTTGCCGACGACCATCTTTACACCATGCTGCAGCAGAAGGTAAACTAGGCATGCGCCGGTCACTTATTCCAAAGGGTGCTCTTATAGACCCTTTAGATGATAAAAGACATACTCCTTTGCATGTGGCCATGAAGGAAGAGAAAGCTTTTATAGCTAGAACCAAAGATAATTGGTTTTTTTAAGGTTGTGAACTCAAATAATGTGGAAATATGTGAGCCAAATTCTACCATGAGTGTAGACCTAAAGCGAATGGAAACTAGGAGCAGAAGTTTTGTAGATACAAGCTCAGCCATGGTTGTTGTGGCAGAAAGTATTTCCATCAGATCAAAGTCAAGAAAAGTCATTTAGAAAAAAAGAGTAGCCGAGGTCCTAGCAAGGCTGTAAGTCTAAGAAAAAAGAAAATTCGTGAACTAAGTTCTGAAAATTTGTGCACCTTAGTACCTGTCAAGGCAAATAGTATTTCCGATCGATTATGCAAATGATTTGGTTGTTACCCTTTCTAAGCTTGAACTGTCAAAAAACGGAATATTGAAGAAATGAGTAACCCAAGTAGGAAGACTGTGAATCCAAAAAAAGGAACATTCGAGCGTGTTAGTACCTGTCAAGGCAATATGCATTTCTGACCGATTATGCAATGAATTGGGTGCAAGCCTTTCTAAGCTTGAGCTGTCAAGAAAAAGGAATTTTGAAGAGATCAGTAACCCAGGTAGCAAGACTGTGAATCCAAGAAAAAAGAAAAATTTGATCCTTGAAAATTCAAATGCCGGGGGGAACTAATCTGCACATTTACCCTACTTCTAAACCACGTAAGTGAGCCTTTAACTATCCTTTGACCCCAAAACTTGTAAGATTTTTAGACATCTATACGTATTGTAAGATTATGCATTATAAATTTATATACCAAGGATTCCTGGAAGACGAGGCGAACAATAAAAAATTAAATACTGGTATAGACAAACCTTTGAGCATCAAATAATATAGTTAATTAGCTTTTTAAGCTTTTCAACCATCAATTTGTACCAGTTTGGCAGATTGCAGTAAAGATAACCATAACAAAGACACGTGAACGATGCAGTGTCATCTACTTAGCAATGAACAAGATAATTTTTAAATTTTTTACCATCGATTATCGAGTCGAAACTTTGACCTCATATTAAACTATGAAGCGCATTTTGGTGGTCACATATCGCGAAATAAATGGAATCACCATGTTCGAAAATATTTTCTCTAAAAGTCCGAAATCATTTACCAAAAGTTTTTTTTTACAAAGCGTCATTTGACACCTTTTTTAACTTTGGCTTCCCGACCATAAATGATTTGACCAAAATGAGACGTAGCGTAACTTGGACAAATCTTCTGAATCGTCTTGATAGTAAGATCACTTCCTATCCATTACTGACACCCAAGAGCCCGAAAACTAGAATCTATTCGATGTTTCGAGCCGTAGTTCTAATAAAACGATCATGTCCCATAAAATGACTAGCTGGTGCATTACCTTTAATACCTGACAGTATTACATCATCACTTCAGGGTCAATAATTTTCTATCTGGCCAGGAATGATTAATTGTACCTGTTGTAACGTGATAAAAAAAAACTTCCCGCTAGGTAGCAGGTTACTAAACAAAACTCGTATTATCGGGTACACTTGCTAAAAATGTTGTAGACCCCTCAGACACAATAATTTAAACTTTTTTTCTTAGCTAAATGTGTTTGGAATTCAACGTACTTCTTAATATAAAAAATTACTTTTTTGCATTTCAATGTTCTTTTTAATATAAAAATTACTTTATCTTGAAAAAATTTGGAGTTCTTAGTTTTTCTGTTAGAAATTTGTTGACAAAAATCTGAATTTTTTTTGAGACTGCAGTAACAAGTGAACCATTTTTTTTTTACAAACAAAAATCATATTCGTGTAGCCCCAAATCTCTTTTTTCTATTGATGTAAAAGAACGCTGGATTTGACAAATCTTATCTGTAAAAAAAAATTTGAATCGTCGAACCCCATTATAAGCCAAATTTGGTGTTTTTGGCCTTTATCTCAGAAAAACCCCAACGACGAACATTTGCCCTACAATATTTGTTTTCAGCCTGGTCAACTACCCTGGAATCAACCCTTAACATTTTTGTACCTTCCGGCATGGGTACTAATCGAAATAACCAGATACAGAATCTGCCGCTCCGACCATTTGGGTCATTGGGACGAAAGTTAATCCTGACATGTAGCTCTGGGAAGGAGGGAGATTAGTCTCACATACAAAGTGAGAACATTCTATTGAAGTTTTTTTTTTCTGCATGGATTTTTGTAATGCGTGCGTTTTTCTGTTCCACCCATGCATATTAAAAAAATACTGGTCAGATTTACATCTTTTCTAGTTTTAAAAGTTATGTTTTACATCTTGACTCTAATGAGTCAGTCACAAATCTTATGTTTGAGAATCAAGCAATGATAAACACGAGAACAAAAAAACGGTCTCTGTAGTTTATTCTGTGAGCGTGAACAATTTTCATTTTATCACAAGCGTAACTAGAGTTTGACCTAAGCACGTCTTTCAAATATTCTTTGCTTACGCAAACTAAGGTTTCATCTATATATTGACATATTGTTCACTTAAAAAAGGAATTGGTCCTAAGAGGGATTGTTAATAGTTTTATTCTGTAAAAAAGTGTCCTTAATTTGGTTGCTTTTACTGTACCGAAATTCCTATATTATTTTATGTTTTTAGTAAAGCAATAGTTTTCTAGAATCCTAGAAACACAGAGAAACATTATTAGTTGGTTTATATTAGTTGGTTTAAAGTGGCACCAAAAATGTTGTTTTTAGTGCTATATATCATTTACGAACTGTAGAATTTATAAAAGCCCATAAATATAAGCAAAAGTTTTCACCTGTAACATTAAACATCACTCTAAGAAGTTCTGGTTGCCACTAGCCCCTGCTTTTCTACTTCAGAAATGGCAAAGTACCGTTCTTAGGACCATTTGGAACTTGCAAATGGTGGACTTTATAGGACCCTGAGCAATATTTTTATATGAGCTTTCAAAATCTATCTACGATGTTCTGGTCACCCGCTAGCTCCACCTAATAGTATAAAGTGCTAATTTTTGTGCCATATGGCTATTGTGGATCGTAGAATTTATATAAGCCGCGTACACATGAAAAATAGCTTATAAATGACCTCTTAAGCATCTCTCTATGATGTTCCAGTTACACACTAGGCTTGGAGAAAAAGAAGAAAAAAGACCGCTTTAAAGTTTTTTGGCTTTTGTCATTTAGGCTGTAGTTTACTCTTTGCTAGGTTGCAGCTACCGCTGAATCCTTTATACCAAACAGTCGAGAAGTTTGCTGAATGTACGATCTGAGCCCACCGGTTTCATAGCTACAAGCATTAATGACGAGCGACAGAATGCATTGGACATTTATAACTTTGGCTATATATTTGCACTTTAGGGGGGGGACTGGATGGAAGGGAAAGTTGAAAGAGGTTATTAACCCCTTTCTGAGATTATGGAACCAATCCCCCCCGTTAATATGCAAATATTTACCAAAAAGTATATTTTCAAGGAAACTAAAGTATTATATTTTAATCATGTTTTGACATATATCAATATGATTAACCTAACAGCCCTTCTTGAGTGTGTTTGTATAGTACATAAGTGTCAATTCTTTTCAAACAGTTCGTGGTAACGAACTGTAAGTAAGGAGCGACCCGGCTCAATGGTAACCGAAACTCTAAAAAACGGGATTTTGATACCAATAGATACATCAAAAGAATCAGATTTTAATTCTGATTTCAAATATATAAGTTTCATTAAGTTTAATCTTACCAATCAAAAGTTACATGCCTGAGAAAATTTGGCTGATTTTGAAAAAAAGGGAGAAAGATCCCCTAAAAACTTTAAAATCTTAATGAAAATCACACCATCTTATTCAGAGTATAAGAGAACCCTACTGTAGAGATTTTAAGGTCCTATCTACAAAAATGCGGAATTTTCCATTTTTTGCCATAAGAAAGATCACGGATGCGTGTTTCTTTGTTTGTTTGTTTGTGTAAAGTCTCTTCCTGATTTAAATTATGTTAATAGATTAACCTAGCTGTCAATATTTTTGTTGCAACACAGCTTTCGTTTGTCACGGAATCCAAGGGATTTCTTTGAATATAGGTTTACCCAGTAATGTGAAAAGTGAAAGGATTCCTAGAAAATATTCATAAACCTGTAAAAAGACATGTATATATTTGTGGGTTTAACCCTTAGATTGAGAGAGTCGAACGTATGCATTGTACGTGATAAGTATGTAGAAAGACATGGTTTTGATATAAATAAAGACTGTTTATATGAAACATCTATGGACTTGAATATCTAGCTCTGCAAAATGGTATACTAGTTTGTAAGCACCATTGAATGGACTCGCCCAACTCTTGAACATTAAAGATAAAGCTTACAACATGGTGTCAGAAGTGCTGTAATTTTTCGAGCCCAGTCCATCCACAGCAGAGCCAGTCCGATGCCATTTCATCCAGACAGACGCCAAAAATAAACAAAATACTGGCCAGACATATTGTTACACAGGGTCGTCTCAACTTCTAAATGTTTCTCAACTACCGCAGTTTAATCAACCGAAGGTGACCAAAGCCTACCAATCTACGCACATCTCCTGTCGTGAAATCTCAAGCCATCAAAGAAGAAACCTTGGAGGGATCTGCATCCAGTGAAAAATATAAAGAGTAAGTGTGAGCGCTAAAGTTTTGTGCGCATAGGAAAAAGTTAGAAGTGCTTAGGCTAGCTATTTTCCAGTATCAATTTTTAGTTTTTTTTTTACCATGAATATCCCAGAATTAAATCCTGAAAATGATAATTTTGATGAAGTAAAAGCGAAAGCCTACCTCGCACAGCAAGAATTACGAAACATAGAAATACCCCCTACCTTTGATCCAAGTAGCGATGATTATGACGAAGAAATAGTCAGTAAGTTTTATTCTGACACAAGTCTCTGGGAAGCAGCGGCAATGGCCCATTATCTACAAATTTCATCTAAACCGCGTCCAACAAATAATACACCGTCAAGTGATAACCTTTCAATCAGAGCAACAACAGATTTAGCTTCATTAATAACACCATTAACAGAGGTCTCACAGATAAATGAATTTATTAGCCAACTGAAAAGAATTCAAGATACCTTAACGTGGTCGGAAAAGCAAGTGGTTGCCACAGCAGGCATGCTAATGAAGGGGAATTTTCTATTTTTTTTGATGATTTAAATAAGGGGTATTTAACACTTGATACATTACGGAAAAATCTGTTGGAGGCTTTTGCTCCTCAACGTAGCCCCGGGAAAATCTTACAAGATCTCGGGGGATGTAAACAATTTCCGGATGAAACAGTATATCAATTCTTAAAACGAGTTGAAAGGGCCGCTAAGTCTTACGCGAATTCAATGGGCTATTGGGATGGGCTAAGAAACCCGGCAGTTCAACCATTGGCACTAAACACTTTTAGGGAAGGTGCATGCATAACTTTTAAAAGGGTACTGACGGAACAAGAGGATCAAATAGCTAACCTAGAAGATGCTTTTAAAATTGCGACCAAGTATGAAAAAATTGAAATTGCGACAAAACCGGCGGATGAGTTTTTTTCGGCTGCCGTGTCGATTGAAAATAGGTTCCGCCTCCCCAGAGAAAGACATGCTACGTTTGCGGTAACAGAAACCACGATAGTTCCGAATTCTGGTATAGAAAAGACACAGACTCTGAACAAGTATCGGAAAACTAAATAGCCAGTCTAGACAGAGGGCTACGACTGGTACAGAAAAAGAAAACCCTCAATCTGAAACTAAGTATATTAGCATTAACAGCAACATGGGACTTAATAGTGTATCATTAGTACTAAAAGACAGGGATGAGATGCCTGGTAAAAATTTGAAAGTGCTGGACATTTCTATGAGATACCACACAAAGTGTACCTGTGTTGAAGAGGCATCTACAGAATTAGCCTCACGTGATGGTAAGTGGGCCAGGTACGGAGGTGCCCAGCAGTACGTTCCGCGAAGCGCAATGAGATCTGCTAATCCGGGGGACGTAGCTCGGTTTTATGTTGAACGGTTAAAGGAATACAGGGACGGGGCGATAGACGGGGCCTTGGAAGTTGCATGTATATGTAGATATATATTACGTAAAGAAGTGTGTGATGAGGAGAAATTGGAATACAACATTCCTGTTTTTAATAGATATTCTATTTTTTACAAAGGCGAGTTTGAGGAGTTGGTGGGGATTGATGAACACGAGATATCTGTGTTGCAGGATTACTTTCGTATCAACACGCGCCCTAGTAGTGGGCGTAAAACGGCTAAGACGGGTCGGATAGGAGCGACAGGACTTGCGCCAACCAAGGGGAAGGCCCCATCAAAGAAACCTAAAGAGACAGTCCCTCCGATGTCTGAAGAGGAGAGGAAGCAGCGTGTTGCAAAACGGAAAGCAGCTATGCGCAGGATTTAAGAGAAGTTAGCTAAAACCGCTAACTCATATGGGTTATTAGCTGCATCGGGTTTTTTCCTGCAACAACCTTCATCGTCGATAGTTAACCAGATGATGGAAAAAACGTGTACTGCATCCGCTCGAGCTTTGGATGCTCACTCTTCTAGTCTGTTGGACTGGTTGTTGTATTGTCGTAGGGTGGGGTTATCGAAAAAACGGGCATTGTGGGGAACATTGCATTATATCATAGCGGACGTGGACTTATCCGCATTACCCGACAGTTGCTGGGTGAGATGCCTTGTGGACGACGGAGACGTAGTGTCTAACCCTGGGCCTATATGCAAGTCTATGGATGATGTTCGTTCGGCTTTGCCGCGCGGTTTTGTGCCTAAAAAAAAAAAAAAAAAAAAGGATCAATCCCTCCATTTTGGAATCTTTCAGCAGGGATTGAAAATGCCTAATATAAATACATACTTTTGAGGTAACCAAAATTCAGATCTTAAAATGTTTTTTTTTTCAACATCCCCTAAAATAGTGCATTAATTTAGTTAATGGAAATTATATATATATATATATATATATGGATAACATTGCTACTGTTACCAAGATTTTTCTCTCAATAAGGAGAGTAATCATAATAAAAATTGAGTTGAATTTTATAGCAGATTTTATTAAGAAAATTGGAATCATTACCAATCCTCATTTTTATATATTCTCTGCAAAGATAGGCTTTCGCTACATTAAAACGCGATAAGATTTATTGATAAGTATATGTTTATATGTTTACGTGTAGGGACAATTGTAAGTGACTGCGCACCTAGTGAACAAAAAGGCTTTCACTTATAAACAGTGTCAACATTGCCAGTTTTGTGGCAATCCTGCCAAAGTGATTCCCCGTCAAAACAGAACACTTTTATTTTCAGTGTATGTTTTTAAGTGCACACCCTAATTTAGTATTTGCTGTTTGTTCTTTTAATTTTTTGTGTCCTAATTTTATGTTTGTTTCATGGATATTCTGTGCCGTAATACCAGAACTTTTAAGCATAGTTTAAAAATCTTAATTTTTTTTTTGCTAGAGTCGGGATTTAAGTGATGTAAAAGATAATCTAAAAACCTATTTTTTTTAAATAACTCAAAAATATGAAGGGAAATAATAAGAACATTGGTTCTCTTTAAGAGGGGGGTGGATTGTAAAGTCTCTTCTTGATTTAAATTATGTTAATAGATTAACCTAGCTGTCAATATTTTTGTTGCAACTCAGCTTTCGTTTGTCATGGAATCCAAGGGATTTCTTTGAATATAGGTTTACCCAGTAATGTGAAAAGTAAAAGGATTCCTAGAAAATATTCATAAACCTGTAAAAAGACATGTATATATTTGTGGGTTTAACCCTTAGATTGGGAGAGTCGAACGTATGCATTGTACGTGACAAGTATGTAGAAAGCTATGGTTTTGATATAAATAAAGACTGTTTATATGAAACATCTATGGACTTGAATATCTAGCTCTGCAAAATGGTATACTAGTTTGTAAGCACCATTTAATGGACTCGCCCAACTCTTTAACATTAAAGATAAAGCTTACATTTGTTTTTTTTTTTTGTTTGTTTTTTACAGGGGTGATCGTATCGACCCAGTGGTCCTAGAATATCGTGGGAGGGCTCATTCGAACGGAAATTAAAAGTTCTAGTGCCCTTTTTAAGTGACCAAAAAAATGGAGGGCAACTAGGCCCCCTCCCACGCTCATTTTTTTCCCAAGGTCACCTGATCAAAATTTTGAGATAGCCATTTTGTTCAGCATGGTCGAAAATATGATAAAAACGTCGTTTAGGATGACTTGATTCCCCAAAGGCCCCAGGGGGAGGGCTGAAAGTTATTAACTTTACTCAATGTTAACATATAGTTTTGGTTTTTGGGAAGTATCCCGACTTTTTCCGTGGAGATTTGGTCGGGTCGGGGGGGGACGGCGCGGGTCGGGGGCTATATGGAAGGATGTTTCCATGAAGGATGTGTTCATGGGGGAAGGGGCATTGCTAGGAAGGGGGCGCCGGATTTCCCAGCATTATTAAAGAAAAAGATCAGGAATTAAATAAAAAAAAACAAGTTTTTCAACTGATCAACTGATTGTGATTAAGAGGTCATTTTTAAAGAACTGGAAAAAAAATTCGAACTATAGTTTAAAGAGCAGGGTATTGACTAGGGGACGAACCCCCTAATATACGTGTTAAAAATTAATGAATATAGAAGTTCGTTACGTCAGTTAATTCTAAGTTACGTATATTTATTACTAATAAAAACGTTCGTAAATAAAATTAAACAAGTTTCGAGAAAGCCATTTAACCAAATATAATATGCAAATCTTGTTTTAATTATTCATGTACGGTGAGCCAAAATCAAAACCTTCATTAATTCAAAAACGTTCAAAAATTAAATAAAAAAAACGAGTTTTTTTAACTGAAAGTAAGGAACGACGTTAAAACTTAAAACGAACAGAAATTATCCCGTATATGAAGGGGCTGTCCCCTCCTCAACGCCTCGCTCTTTACGCTAAAGTTTGACTTTCTCACAACTCTATTTTTTTAAACAATAAAAAAACTTTAGCGTAAAGAGCGAGGCGTTGAGGAGGGGACAGCCCCCTTCATATACGGAATAATTTCTGTTCGTTATAAGTTTTAACGTCGTTCCTTACTTTCAGTTAAAAAAACTTGTTTTTTTATTTAATTCTTTCAAGAGGGCATAGACTAATGCTACCAATTTTATTTAAGTTTCTAGGTTAGTTGCTGATGGTGGAATTTGCAGGAGGGTGTAGAAAGGGCGTAATTTCATTGAGGCACGGGGAGGAAACTCCCACCTTCAGACCCGAGTTTTCAACCACCAACCGTCATTTTGCTCTCCGACTGAAATTTCGCTTCTGCAAAAAAAAATCTTATCAAAACTAAGATAAAACTTCATAATTCAAGCATCCAGAGAGACATGTCAGTTTTCTCGTCAGTTGTCACTTCAGGATTTTGACGTAATGACTCTACGCACATAAATATACGCAATATCTTTTATATGAGATATTAAAAATCTATTTATACACATTCGAGTCTAAATATACCCACGAACACTAAGCTTATGCCGTAACACGTGAGACAACTCCGTCCGATGCCGATACAGTATTCTCCTGGGATTTTTGTGTGTATTATTATAACCAAAACTATAAATATTTGACCTTTGATCTATATTGAGCAAAATGAATATCTAAAATTCATCCAATCAATTGTGATTGGATGACTTTGGGGAAGGAGAACTTCAGGGAGGGGGGCTGTTTGCCCTCGAATAGTTTTGATCACTTAGAAGGTTCACTAGCAAATGTAATTTCCGTTTGAATGAGCTATTATACATCTCTCTGTGATGTTCCGGACCACTAATCTGCCATCAGCGGTCAAATTACCCTAGAACGCCTATTTTGGCAGAAACTGTCTCAAAATGCCTTTGAAACCAACTTGAGACTTCGAAACCAACGTTAAATTCCAAAAACATCTAATAAAAAAATTGCACTACTAATTACCAATTTTCATATATGCATTGGAAAACATTAATTTAAAATTATTTTCTTCAAAAATTTTGTTTTCCAACGTTGAAGCCAAGTTTCGCGTTCAAGGGAAATCTGACTTGTCTACCCCTGAAAGATCTAATGTCGCTTATGTTTCTACCTGCTCTAAAGCACTCGCACCTCGGTACAGGTCTTTATAATGGGTAAGATAGGGAAAGATCATAATGCCTATTATCTATACAGTGGTCCCAAAGTACCCTTGTAGCCTAATATTAGTTCAAATCAAAATGCTGCTGGCTTCTTATTCTATTCAATTGGAAAGTTTAGTTTTAAAAGGAAGAAGGTATTGAGAGGAAATTGTAAGGGTTTTAGACAAGTAATTGAGGGGAGAGAGCTCCTTAATTCTAGAAAATACAAACTTGGGTTTTAGTGGCTAAAAGTATTAAAAACTTGAAGAAAAAGGAGTCCAAGGGATGACAACTTGTCTTTAAATGCCACTAGGTGACAGAGGGATCACAAGGGATCACAACTATGCCACAAGGATATAATTGGGTTTCATATACAGCTCTATCCATATTCCAAAATATATTTCAACAGATGCAACCAAGGGTGCTTGGTCACCACAACTCTCCTTTTCACCACAACTTTACTTTACAACTTTTTGCTTACCACAACATCAAGCAATACTTTTCAAAAGTCTTTATTATATTTTTTCAGAACAAGTTCTTTATATAATGTCTCTCCTAAACCAATTTTACAACTTGAAGCACACATCCTTTTCACCCACAACTTTACTTTGCATACCCCAACACCAAGCAATACTTTTCAAAGGGCTTTTTTTATATTTTTTCAAAACAAATTCTCTATGTAATGTCACTCCTAAACCAATTTTACAAGTTGAACTACTCACCTTTTTCGCGCCGGCAACTTTACTTTATGACTTTTTGAATACCCCAACATCAAGCAATACTTTTCAAAGGCTTTTTTATATTTTTTCAGAACAAGTTCTTTTTTTAATGTCCATCCTCAACCCATGTTACAAGTTGAAGTACCCATCTTTTTCACAAGCAACTTTACTTTACGACTTTTTGAATAACTCAACATAAAAAAATACTTTCAAAAGGTTTTTATATTTTTCAGAACAAGTTCTTTTCTTAATGTCCCTCCTAAACCCATTTTACAAGTTGAAGTACTCATCCTTGTCACCCACAACTTTACTTTACAGCATTTTGAATACCCCAACACCAATCAATACTTTTGAAAGGACATTTCAGAACAAGTTCTTTTCTTAATATCTTCCCTACACCAATTTTACATGCTGAAGTACTCAACATTTTGACCAAAATCTCTACTTTACAGCTTTTTGAATACCCCAACACCAAGCAATACTTTTCTAAAGACATTTCAGAACACGTTCCTTTCCTAATGTCTCTCCAAACCCATTTTACAAGTTGAACTACCCATCTTTTTCACCCACAACTTTACTTTACTGCATTTTGAATACCCCAACACCAATCAATACTTTTCAAAGGTATTTCAGAACAAGTTCTTTTCTTAATGTCCCTCCTGAACCAATTTTACAATATGAACTACTCATCCTTTCCATCCACAACTTTACTTTATGACTTTTTGAATACCCCAACATCAAGCAATACTTTACAAAAGGCATTTCAGAACAAGTTCTTTACGTAATGTCCTTCCAGCACCAATTTTACAACTTGAAGTGCTCATCCCTTTCATCCACAGGTTTATTTTACGACTTTTTGCATACCTCAACACCAAGGAATGCTTTTCAAAAGGCATTTCAGAAAAAGTTCTTTACGTAATGTCCTTCCTAAACCAATTTTACAAGTTGAAGTACTCATCCTTTACACCCACCTCTTTACTTTACGTCTTTTTGCACACCCCAACATCAATCAATACTTTTCAAAAGGTTTTTTTATCTTTCCAGAACAAGTTCTTCATGTAATGTCACTCCTAAACCAATTTTACAAGTTGAAGTACCCATCCTTTTCACCACAACTTTACTTTACAGGTTTTTACATACCCCAACATCAAGCAATACTTTTCAAAAGGCTTTTTTTTATATCTTTTCAGAACAAGTTCTATACGTACAACTTTTTGCACACCCCAACATCAAGCAATACTTTTCAAAGGCATTTCACAACAAGTTCTTTTCGTAATGTCCTTCCTAAACCCATTTTAAAAGTTGAATTACCCATCCATATCACCCACAACTTTACTTTACAGCTTTTTGAATACCAAAAGACCAAGTAATACTGTTCAAAAGGCATTTCAGAACAAGTCCATTTCTTAATGTCCCTCCTAAACTCATTTTACAACTTGAAGTGCTCATCCGTCTCACCCACAACTTTGCTTTACAGCTTTTTGAACACGTCAACATCAAGCAATACTTTACAAAAGGCATGTCAGAGCAAGTTCTTTTCTTAATGTCCCTCCTAAACCCATTTTACAAGTTGAACAACTCATTTTTTCACCCACAACATTACTTTACTGCTTTTATGATGCATCAACACCAAACAATACTTTTCAAAGAGCATTTCAGAACAAGTTCTTTTCTTAATGTCCCTCCTATACCCATTTTAGAAACTTGAAGTATTCATCTTTTTCACACACAACATTACTTTACTGCTTTTGAAAACCGCAACATCAAGCAGTACTTTTCAAAGGCCTTTTAGAGCAAGTTGTTTTCTTAATATCCCTCCTAAACCAATTCTATAAGTTGAACTGCTCATCCTTTTCACCCGCAACTTTACTTTGTGGCTTTTTGAACACCCACACATCAAGTAATACTTTTCAAAAGGCATTTCAGAACAAGCTCCTTTCTTAATGTCCCTCCTAAACCAATTTTACAACTTGAACTACTCATCCTTTTCACCAAAACTTTATTTTACAGCTTTTTGAACACCTCAACACCAAGTAATATTTTCAAAAGGTATTTCAGAGCAAGTTCTTTTCTTAATGTCCCTCCTAAACCGATTTTACAAGTTGAAGTACCCATCCATTTCACCTACAACTTTACTTTACAGCTTTCTGAATACCCCAACACCAAGTAATACTTTTCAAATGGCATTTCAGAACAAGTTCTTTTCTTAATCTGGATCCTAAGCCCATTTTAAAAGTTGAAGTATCCTTCGTTTTCACACGCAACTTTACTTTACGACTTTTTGAATACCTCAACACCAAGCATTACGTTTTAAAAGGTATTTCAGAACAAGTTCTTTTCTTAATGTATCTCCAAAACCCATTTTACAAGTTGAACTACTCATCTTTTTCACCCACATCTTTACTTTACAGCTTTTTGAATACCCCAAAACCAAGCAATACTTTTAAAAGGCTTTTTTATATCTTTTCAGAACAAGTTTTCTCTATGTCTATTCTAAACCAATTTTACAAATTGAAGTACTCATTCTTTTCACCCACAAATTTACTATATGGCTTTTTAAACACCCCAACATAAAGCAATACTTTCAAAAGACTTTTTTATATTTTTTCGGAACAACTTCTTTTCTTAATGTCCCTCCTAAACCAATTTTACAACTTGAAGCACTCATCCTTTTCACTCATATTTTTACTTTATGGCTTTTTTAATACCCTAACATCAAGCAATACTTTTCACAAAAAAGTGAAGAAAATTTCAAGTTCTCTTCTGAATTTTCTTAAAGAAAAGAAAAAAGTTAGTCCAATTCTAATTTTCTCCAAAGAAAATAAAAAATCTCCGACTTTTCTAATAAATATTCTAAGCGTTGACATGCTAATGCATCTTAAAAAATAGAAATATAACAAAGTAATGCATAAAATATTTTTATTTAAATTACAACATGTAGAATATTAACATAAAAGTATATTACATACATTATAATACACTATTAATATTTTGAACCACATTGAACTTTTTGAATCTCTTCCATAAAATAAATCATTAGGTTCTCTCTTGATACTAGAGTTACTCACTTCTCTTAGTTCATAACCACTTAAATAATCATTATTCCATTTTGAGTCATAACCAATTGTTACTGGGATGTCGCATACAGGTTCAATACACATTTCATCCTTGCTATTATTTAATTCTTTGATCATATGATCTTTGCTAGTAATAATCCTCACTTATGCTTTATTCTTCATTAATTTATATGGACATTCATTAGTGATATTGGCTGCCAATGCTCTTTTCATTTTGTCTGTTATTTCTTTGTCTATTATCACATTATTTTTACAGAGGTAACAGTTCTTGCATGTTGACAATATATGATTTATGGTGTTGGTGCAGCAGTATGCATGTCGTCTTTTTCTCTTTGCTTTCATTCGAATGCTAGCACCGGAAAGACGACGATAAGATCTATCAACAGCCAACATGTTACCAGAACCATTAGCTAGAAGTCGTCGGTCTCTTCATCAACTATTATTTTTATGTTGGCATTCTCTCTGAGTACTAACTTCTCTGGAAATGATACTTTCATATAATTAAAATTTGTATTACGGAAATTCTTGAGTACTCCAAAAGAATTTAACTCCTCACTTTCATGACAACGTATGCATACATTCCCAATAAGATCTCCCCTACTACTTATTTCATAGTTCAAATATATCTCTTTGTCAGCATTCAAGGCAACGATGACTTTATCATGCATACAAACTTTACTCGAATAATTCATTTTCACTTCTTTTTAAAATATGATGTCGGTGTTCATCCGTCCAATGAATGAAAATTACAAATCTAATACAGGCAATAAACTAGATAGTCTCGATAACCCACCATGGACTACCACTGGGAAAGCCGCTTCAGATGTACGAGCAACCATAGAGTACGATTACTACAACCGCAAGAATATTTCATGTTGTTATAGATAGCAGAAACCCCGCTCAGGCACACAGTCATAGTGAGAGAGACATGCAGAGAGTTGGGTTAATTTAGGCTCACTTAGAGTTGTGCGCCACTGGTGTGGCTTAGAGTGGCTCACTTAGAGTAGCTCACTTGGTGTTGAGGTATTCAAAAAGTCGTAAAGTAAAGTTGCGTGTGAAAAAATTGGATACTTCAACTTGTAAAATGGGTTTAGGATCCACATTAAGAAAAGATTTTGTTCTGAAATGCCATTTTAAAAGTATTGCTTGGTGTTGGGGTATTCAAAAAGTTGTTTAAGTAAAGTTGTGGGTGAAAAGGATGGGTACTTTAACTTGTAAAATGGGTTTAGGAGGGACATTAAGAAAAGAACTTGCTCTGAAATACCTTTTGAAAAGTATTACTTGGTGTTGGGGTGTTCAAAAAGCTGTAAAATAAAGTTTTGGTGAAAAGGATGAGTACTTCAAGTTGCAAAATGGGTTTAGGAGGGACCTTAAGAAAGGAACTTGTTCAGAAACGCCTTTTGAAAACTATTGCTTGATGTTGGGGTGTTCAAAAAGTCATAAAGTAAAGTTGCGGGTGAAAAGGATGAGCAGTTCAACTTATAGAATTGGTTTAGGAGGGATATTGAGATAAGAACTTGCTCTGAAAGACCTTTGAAAAGCATTGCTTGATGTTGGGGTGTTCAAAAATCAGTAAAGTAATGTTGTGGGTGAAAAAGATGAGTACTTCAAGTTGTAAAATGGGTTTAGGAGGGACGTTAAGAAAAGAAATTGTTCTGAAATGCCTTTTGAAAAGTATTGCCTGGTGTTGAGGTACCCTAAAAGCTGTAAAGTAAAGTTGTTAGTGAAAAGGAGTAGTTGAACTTGTAAAATGGGTTTAGGAGGGACATTAAGAAAAGAAATTGTTCTGAAATGCTCTTCGAAGAGTATTGCTTGGTGTTGATGCATCATAAAAGCACTAAAGTAGCGTTGTGGGTGCAAAAGATGAGTAGTTCAACTTGTAAAATAGGTTTAGGAGGGACATTAAGAAAAGAACTTGCTCTGAAATGCCTTTTGTAAAGTATTACTTGATGTTGGGGTGTTCAAAAAGCTGTAAAGTAAAGTTGTGGGTGAAACGGATGAGTACTTCAAGTTGTAAAATGAGTTTAGGAGGGACATTAAGAAATGAACTTGTTCTGAAATGTCTTTTGAAAAGTATTACTTGATGTTGTGGTATTTAAAAAGCTCTAAAGTAAAGTTGTGGGTGATATGGATGGGTATTTCAACTTTTAAAATGGGTTTAGGAAGGACAATACGAAAAGAACTTGTTCTGAAAAGCCTTTGAAAAGTATTGCTTGGTGTTGGGTTGTGCAAAAAGTCGTAAAGTAAAGTTGTGGGTTAAAAAGATGAGTAGTTCAACTTGTAAAATTGGTTTAGGAGGGACAATACGTATAGAACTTGTTCTGAAAAGATATAAAAAAAGCCTTTTGAAAAGTATTGCTTGATGTTGGGGTATGTAAAAAAGCTGTGAAGTAAAGTTGTGGTGAAAAAGATGGGTACTTCAACTTGTAAAATTGGTTTAGGAGGGACAATACGTGAAGAACTTTTTCTGAAACGATAAAAAAAGCCTTTGAAAAGTATTGCTTGATGTTGGGGTGTGCAAAAAGTCGTAAAGAAAGTGGTGGGTGTAAAGGATGAGTAC
>NC_142799.1:18216140-18218640 GCF_049724085.1 Artemia sp. Qi Xiang Cuo
AACTTGTAAAATTGGGCTTTGGAAGGACATTACGTAAAGAACTTGTTCTGAAATGCCTTTTGAAAAGTATTGCTTGGTTTTGAGGTATGCAAAAATTCGTAAAGTAAAGTTGTGGGTGAGAGGGATGGGTACTTCAAATTGTAAAATTGGTTTGGGAAGGACATTACGTAAAGAACTTGTTCTGAAATGTCTTTTGTAAAGTATTGCTTGATGTTGGGGTATTCAAAAAGTCGTAAAGTTGTGGATGGAAAGAATGAGTTGTTCAAGTTGTAAAATTGGTTTTGGAGGGACATTAAGAAAAGAACTTGTTCTGAAATACCTTTGAAAAGTATTGCTTGGTGTTGGGGTATTCAAAATGCAGTAAAGTAAAGTTGTGGGTGAAAAAGATGGGTAGTTCAACTTGTAAAAAGGGTTTTAAGAGACATTAAGAAAGGAACTTGTTCTGAAATGCCATCTGAAAAGTATTGCTTGGTGTTAGGGTATTCAAAAAGCTGTAAAGTAGAGTTGTGGGTGAAGGTTGAGTACTTCAACATGTAAAATTGGTTTAGGGAGGACATTAAGAAAAGAACTTGTTCTGAAATGTCTTTTGAAAAGTATTACTTGGTGTTGAGGTATTCAAAATGCTGTAAAGTAAAGTTGTGGGTGAAAAGGATGAGTGCTTTAACTTGTAAAATGAGTTTAGGAGGGACACTAACAACGGAACTTGTTCTGAAAAATATAAAAACCTTTTGAAAGTATTGCTGGATGTTGAGGTATTCAAAAAGTCGTAAAGTAAAGTTGCGTGTGAAAATAATGGGTACTTCAACTTGTAATATGGGTTTAGGATGGAGATTAAGAAAAGAACTTGTTCTGAAAAAATATAAAAAAGCCTTTGAAAAGTATTGCTTCATGTTGGGGTATGTAAGTATTGCATGATGTAAAGTATTGCTTGACGATTTTTTTTTTCAAAAAGTCATAAAGTAAAGTTCTGGGTGAAAAAGAAGAGTAGTTCAAATTGTAAAATTTTTTTAGGAGTGACATTATGTAAAGAACTGGTTCTGAAAAAATATAAAAAAGCCTTTGAAAAGATTGCTTGATGCCGTGGTATAAAAAAAGCCGTAAAGTAATGTTATGGGTGAAAAAGATGAGTAGTTCAACTAGTAAAATTGGTTTAGGGAGGATATTACATAGAGAACTTGTTCTGAAAAGATATAAAAAAAAGCCCTTTGAATATGCTTGGGGTATGCAAAAAATCATAAAGTAAAGTTGTGGGTGAAAAGGATGTGTGCTTCAAGTTGTAAAATTGGTTTAGGAGAGACATTACGTAAAGAACTTGTTGTGAAAAAATATAATAGAGCCTTTTGAAAAGTATTGCATGAGGTTGTGGTATGCAAAAAGTCGTAGGAAGGACATTAGGAAGGACATTCCGTAAAAAACTTGTTCTGAAAAATATAATAAAGCCTTTTGAAAGTATTGCTTGATGTTTGGGTGTGCAAAAAGCAGTAAAGGAAAGTTGTGGCTGAAAAAGATGAGTAGTTCAACTTGTAAAATTGGTTTAGGAGTGACATTATGTAAAGAACTGGTTCTGAAAAAATATAAAAAAGCCTTTGAAAAGATTGCTTGATGCTGTGGTGTGCAAAAAGCCGTAAAGTAATGTTATGGGTGAAAAAGATGAGTAGTTCAACTAGTAAAATTGGTTTAGGGAGGATATTACATAGAGAACTTGTTCTGAAAAGATATAAAAAAAAGACCTTTGAATATGCTTGGGGTATGCAAAAGGTCATAAAGTAAAGTTGTGGGTGAAAAGGATGTGTGCTTCAAGTTGTAAAATTGGCTTAGGAGAGACATAACGTAAAGAACGTGTTCTGAAAAAATATAATAAAGCCTTTTTAAAAGTATTGCATGAGGTTGTTGTATGCAAAAAGTCGTAAAGTAAAGTTGTGGTGAAAAGGATGAGTACTTCAATTTGTAAAATTGATTTAGAAGGGACATTAAGAAATGAACTTGTTCTGAAATATCTTTTGAAAAGTATTGCTTGAGGTTGGGGTATGTAAAAAGCAGTAAAGTAAAGTTGTGGCTGAAAAAGATGAGTAGTTCAACTTGTAAAATTAGTTTAGGAAGGACATTACGCAAAGAACTTGTTCTGAAAAATATAATAAAGCCTTTTGAAAGTATTGCTCGATTTTGGGGTTTGCAAAAAGTCCTAAAGTAAAGTTATGGGTGAAAAAGATGAGTAGTTCAACTTGTAAAATTGGTTTAGGAGGGACATTACGCAAAGAACTTGTTCTGAAAAGATATAAAAAAGCCTTTTGAAAAGTATTACTAGATGTCGGGGTATGTAAAAAGCTGTAAAGTAAAGTTGTGGTGAAAAGAATGGGTACTTCAACTTGTAAAATTGGTTTAGAAGGGAAATTACGTGAAGAACTTGCTCTGAAAAGATAAAATAAAGCCTTTGAAAAGTATTGCTTGATGTTGGGGTGTGCAAAAAGTCGTAAAGTAAAGGGGTGGGTGAAAAGGATTA
>NC_142799.1:18221140-18266475 GCF_049724085.1 Artemia sp. Qi Xiang Cuo
GTAAACTTGAACCTTATAGAAAATTCCGCAAAACTAGAAGAATTGTTGAAGAGTAACAACGCTTGACGCCTGTTGTTTTGTTTTTATTTTTTGTTTCTTTGCAAGGTCCATTTTTAAAAGCGATCAAAATGACAAATGCTTTGAAGTCCATTTTATGCTGAATCTTCATAGTTTGATGGTACTTGATTAACCAATAATCAAAATCAGTTGACTGTTAGGGGTATTTCCCCCCTTTTCTAAAAATCAAGCAAATTTTCTCAGACTCGTAGCTTTTGGTGGGCAATATTAAAATAAAGGAATGCTATATATTTAGAACTATTATAAAAAGACAAATCTTTTTGTGTATGTATTGTTAGCAAAATGCCTTTTTTGAGTTTCTGTTACTATTGTTACTATATTCTACGGACTGTTAGACTAGTTTATACATTTTTTTGCTTTTAAAAACTCTTCATTAAGAGTTGTTGTGCATTTAACTGCTTCATTTAGTAATTAAATGAAAGCAATAAGTCATAAAGTAAAAGCAATTGAACTGAGACGTTCCTTATTTTTAGTTTGTTTCAACGGACCATTTGACTAATGTAGACGTTTCTGTTTTTCACTTTAAAAACACTGCAGTAAATGTTATTGAATTCTTCATAAGTGTGTCTACCAAAGAAAGTCGTGTTTTTTTTTCTCCTTTTTTTAGAGTTTAATTTTCGTCATTTCAATATAGAAATGTATTATAATCTAATTTTCCTTGTTTTCCACAAAAAGTATAATAGTATTTTTAATGCTTTCAAATGGTGAATGTAATACCGGACTAGAAATAAACTAAAAATAATATTAAAAATTAGATTAATCGAAGGGTACACTTATAAAGTTAAACAAGTCAATTTCTTGGAATAATTTCTTCTTTTTTTTAATCAATCGAAACCCAAAATTGTATAATGATTAGACATTGTTAGTTTTGTATTGTAATATTTTTTTGATTGATCTTTTTGTTATTGTTTTTTGTTTTGTATTTTATCTCTATATATCAAATAAAGTTGGGTAATTTTCGTCAATAACTCTAAATTTATAGTTTCTTTCATTTATGTTTTTTTATGAGAGCGGAAAACTCAGAGCTCAGTTTTACATATTCTTGCGAAGGTTTGGAAAACTGAGGAAAGCACAATTGAAGTTAAATATTCCCAAAGAGAAATGTCGAAGAAATTAAATATCCAGCTAGTCCTGCTCATTTTACTCCAAGCTTGCATTTGGTCAAATGTGTGATCGATATATGATAAAACGGGACAGAATGTCCAACCAAAAAGAAAACTCATTCTGATGCTTCGAACTCGATATCCCTTAGAGGTTACTTCTCTTCTTCTAGTGATTTTAATATTTTTTTTAAATCGCTATAACACTTTAAACACAGTCCTCTTTGTATATTAACGATTGTTTTTTTTTTTACGTATTTGTAGGGTACTTCTAAAAATAGTGTTTTATTTAAATTTCATGGACTATTGTATTCTGGCGAAAAGCCGTATAAATGTCCTGCATTTGAAAAAAGTTTAGCCCAATCATTTGCTTTGGAAAGTAAGTTAACTAATGATATTTTTGTCATTTGGATCCTTTTTTATATCTAGCTGGTTATATCATTCAGCGTGCCATTTGAGGTTGATTTCACAGGGTTCATATATTTGAATTTCTACCGTTTATTATGACCAGGAAGTTTCAATTTTATGACCTTAGTCTTTCTTGGGATATTGAAAGTTTCAACAGAACTATGTAAATAATTGAAAACTTGCATAATCTAATGCCCTAGCCCCAAGGCCTCTTGGGGCTTATGTAATATTCGAGGCCTAGTTATTGAATCTTTTGACTGTTGCGGAAAAAATTTATATCTTGAAACTTTGATTGCATGACTTGGACGGTTAAGGGGCAGAAAAAGGAGGGGATGAAAGGGCGGTCAGTTGTTACATTTTTTTTGGTCAATTGTTATCTGAATTAGTTGTCTGTTATGTGCTTACCCGTGGTAATCTTCTTTTGGGTTTGCAAAATTAAGTTGCTATATTCTTCGCGATTCTAGAATTAAATATATGATATAAGATGAACCGGGTTAACAATTTTTATAGTCTGCAGTTTATCACAAGTCAACAAAGAACCAAAATCAAAACAGTATGCAGCTAAACTATTTTTGGCGGTTGCATTCTAGTTTCTTGATCGTAATTTAGCGTTGAGGTTTGTGGCATCCTGTAATAAACATTAAATTCTTATTGTTTAAAAGCTCTTTTTTTGTTTTTTTTTTTATTAATTTTTCCGCATATTTTTCTTTATTTGATTTTTAAAAAATTTTTTTTATACCTATTTATATAAATATATTTTAAAAACGTGTTGTAATAATATTTTTTATTAATTAATTAGTTAAATTATGGTTGATGCTAGAATGTTTTAGCAATCATAATTTTGATACAGATTTCTGTGATGTCATCCAACATAAAATTGAAAAAAATTGAGAATTCCACATTAGAAGAGTTGTTAAAGACTGACTACGTTTAACGCCTTTTATTTTTTTTTTTTTTAATTTACATAACAAAATTAAGTTTCGTTTAATAGTTAATGGAGTAAATACATATTTTTTGATTTAAACGATCAATAATAATTGTTAAAGGATTATATTCGCATCTTGACCTTCAGCCAATATTTTGAAAATCATTAATTCAGTGAACAAAGGATTATAATTTGAATAAGCATTGCAACTTGAGTGAGAATTCCCTTGGGACTGTGGACTTTCTTATTGATATTTTCATAGCAGTGACCTATATGATAGAGGTCAAGGTTAAGAGTGAAAGTATTGGAGAAAAGCCATCAAGCTAAGCACTTTAAGTTGCTTAAGTGGATTTCCCTTCTTTAATAATAGTTTCAAGTGGATTGAAGTTGAATAAAGTTGGAATTGATAATTAACCTACCTAAAAAAAAAAAAAAAAAAAAATTATTATACTTTTTATTTTAATCCATATAATTGATATATATAACTAAGAGTTAAAAGTAATTGAAGAAATTCATTATTGACGTCAAAAATCATTCCTAAAAAAATAAATTCAACCAATCACGTCTTGAGAAATCTACATCAGGTATTCTTTCCTTTATATTAGAAATATTCAGAACGGCGATTTTTTCGCGCTGCGTTTCCTCTGTGAGCTGTATTTTGTTACTAGCCGACTACGGATTAAGAAGTCGAATCACGCCGGACTCTTCCTGAGAGCCGCGCTTAACACCAAATACATATCTTAAGAGCAGTTGTTTGTGCAGATTTCTGGCAGGATATACCAGGAAATAGGCAGAAGAGGGGAGGGTACTCGCCGCAAGCGCCGTACGTACCCGCCGGTATTAAATTACCTTTGAATTGTGGGGAATAGGTGAGCGGGTCCCAACACTTCCCCTGTTCCTGTGTATTGTGCCAGAATTAGCCATGACTAAAGATACATGTGGAATCTGCTCCGCCAATGTAACCAGCAAGACCGGTGGCGTAGCATGCACTAAGTGCAACAAGTGGTTTCATTTCACATGCGGTAAAGTTAAATACTCTCCAGAACTAAAGAATACATACCTTTGCCCTCTATGCAAACCAAAAAAAAATGCTGCTACTGTTGCGTCTCCGAAAGTGACCGGAAAACCAACTAAGACGGCTACTTCCATTCCCAATTCAGCCGGATCTAGCGGGCTTCTCCGCCCCCAAGCATGTAGTAATCTCTCCAAGTCGGCCGAAAGTCTTATTGTAATCACTAAGCCCTCGTATTCTACTCTTGCCAAAATGATCCCCGGTGATAGTGAAAAATCCAAACTTGAACCGGTGTCACAACCACCAATCACACCCGCTCCTGAAGTAATACCAGAAGAAGTAAATGAGGCTAAAAAAAACGCAGAACAGTAATGACTTACCTGCCTTAGGCTTGCCTCCATCCGAATCGTTGCTAATCCCTGACCTCACTAGGTGTATCACCTGTGACATACCAGCTGGGGGAAGCCCCTCCTTTGAATGTCATTCTTGCAAAAGATGGCAGCATGGTGCATGCGCTGCAATATATGCAGACCTAGTACTGGCTCTGCAGAAGCCGTCGGGCCGGTACTTTTCGTTCACGTGTACTAACTGCTATCAACGTCCCTGCCATACGCCTATACAACTAAACCAAAGTACCCAAATCTCTCCTGATCAAGATGAATTGAGCCAAAATCCACAGGAACAAATCAAAGAACCCTTAGTATGCCGTTTCCACCTCCGGGGAATTTGCCAAAACAGTGTGGATTGTCCCTTTCTGCAAATCTGCACAGATTTCTATAGGGGAAAATGTGGCAACGATCAATGTATATTGGTACATAAAGAGCCTTGCCGAAAGTTCTCCTGTGGTCTTTGCTTCATGAATGACTGTCCTAATGTGCACCTGCCAGCTAAACGTCGCCTGCAAGGGGCAATAAAAACGCACCCGAAGCAGTCAAAAAACGGGTTCCCTGTAAAATCCAAAGTTGGGAAACAAGATATCAGAACAGGAGATCGTTAACTGAGAATTGTCCCCTTAATGCAGTTGAAACTCACGCCACCGAGGAAAGACAACAGCATACATCCTATAGCTCCCCTTCCCCCCTACCGCCGACCGTGGCTACCAGCCCCCCCAATAAGATGGCAAGCTCTACCATCCGGGCCCGTACCAGATATCAGACTCACTATCCTGCCAGCACACCAAATTATTACCCCCCCTATTCCAACGAGGACCAGATTTTCACTGTTCATCGAGTCGCTAGTCTAATAAAGCCCATTCTTTATTTACACTGCTCAATCCCACCACCCACAAATCAAGCTTTAATCCATGAACAACTCCCACCCCCATACAATCAACAAAAAGGTCACCTTCAACAAGTGAAAACACCTGTTGCAACCTTAAAATACAAACCCAAGTGTACTCAGCGATCAGCTCAAATGGATGCCCAAAGACACCGAAATCTACACGGTGCGACAAAGGATTGTAATCACACTAAGCAGAAGTATTCATTTCCCAAAATCCTGCTCGCCGACGTCCGCTCTCTGGGGAATAAAGCTGAAGAGCTGGAAACCACCCTCATACAAAATGACATCGAAGTGGCTTGCTTGTGTGAAACTTGGTCCGCGTCTGACACATGAACGGGTTAGTTCCGGGTACGATGTGTATCTACTCCCAAAATTAAATAAGGACGGGGTAATTGTTAGTCATGGTTGCGGAGTTAGTTTTTTTTTGCAAGTCTTCAATTAAGAAACGAGCCCTAAATATACCTATCCCACGGAAACCTGAGCACGAAGTTCATATGCGTTTGACAAGGCCCCCATACATACCAAAAGAAGTATCGTCAATCATTTTTTGTGTAGTCTACTACCCGCCAAGAGCATCGTTTCGAAAGGAACTTGTACTCTACCTACAGCATTCAGCTGACTACATAAGATCCCAATACCCATACGCTGCCATTCAGATTCTGGGTGACTTTAATGATTTAAAGGCTAGCTGGCTCTCAAGTTCACTCTCACTTACGCAAGTTGTTGAAGTCCCAACACGCGAGGAAAAAGTACTAGACCTTATCTTTACCAATATTGAGGAGTTCTATAATCCCCCTACACTCTCCCCGCTATTGGTATGAGTGATCACCTTAATGTAATATGGAAGCCTAGCAGAAAACCCCCTGACAGATCCCAGTCAGTGGTGAAGTACTGCCCACAAACTCAAGAACAACTCCAGATTTACCGAGAGTGGCTAGCTAGGAAAAACTGGTCGAAAGTCCTTACTATGAAGAACGGCAACAATATGATGCAAGAGTTCACTGCTCAGCTTTTCCATGAATATAAAGTAATATTTATCGAAAAGACAATCCTGGTCAAGTCATAAAATAAGCCGTGGGTGACTAAAGAGATTAAGGATCTAATCAAATCGAGAAATGAGCTCTATAAGTTGGGATATCAAGATAAGGCTAAGAAAATGCGCAATGTCATGTCTCAAAATAAAGAAATCTAAAAAGGAATTTGGTGCTCAAGTTGTTAAGAAGCTTTGGAGGTCTAACCCCTCTATATTCCACCAGAAGGTCCAGGAGATTATGGGACGGACTCGAAGGCAGCTGACAATCTACGGCTCTGAGGGTGAACCTCTGAGCGCTGATATGATCAAAACACATTTTTCAAATATTTGTCGCACTCACCCACCTCTTGACGAGCTACCTGAAAATGGACCCATTGAACAAATCTCGATCATTTGCCCCCATGAAGTATGCGAGAAGCTCAAACGCCTAGACCTCAGGAAGAGTAATTACCCTCTAGAAAATCCTATGGAGTTGATAGCTCATTGCTCTTTGGAGCTTAGTCCTATTTTGGCTGCCTGTTTCAATCAATGTCTAATAGATGGTACATTCCCGGAATGCTTCAAGACAGCCTATATAACTCCCATTCCAAAAAAAAAAAAAAAAACTCTCACCTAACGATTTTGCGCCCGATTTAAAAAAACCCGTGTCTTTCCAAAGTGTTTGAAGGCTTTATCTGTGAATATTTATCTGGAGATATTGAAGCTAATTTAGACCCTCGGCAATTTGGTTCAGGCCTGGACATAATACTACCCACTATCTTGTATGTCTTATTGACGATCTGATGAAACATCTCGAGAAGGAAGAGACATATGCAGAAATCCTTCTCAGCGATATAGTAAAGCCGGTTGACAGCATCCAACACCTGATAGCTATTAACCGAGCTAAAGAAATGGGTGCTCGACAGTTTCTTGTAAGAATGGTTGCAAGCTTCCTGCACAATCGAAACCAATGTATTTCACTCACGCAGGATGAAGCCTCCGGATTCCTAGAAATATGGTGCAGAGCACCCCAAGGGACAAAATTAGGACCACTGATCTTTTTGATTGTTTCTAACCCTGTCCTAGCACATATACAAAGTCGCTACAACTTTGCTGACGACCTGTCAAGCATATCATTCCGCACCTTAGTGAGCCTAACAGAGGAAATAACCACCTCATCAATATTTTCCCAGCTAAAGCATAATCTTGAAGATGTAATGCTTACAGTTAGTGAAACCAAGAGCCATATTCTACGTGTTAGCTTTTTAAAATCTGTAATTCCGTCCCAAGAAGACACTGGACTTACAACTAAAGATGAAATAAAAATTCTAGGAGTAATTTTCAAAAGAAACCTGAAATGGGATCCACATATACAGTCTATCCTCCAAAAGGCTTCTCTATGCCTAAAATCCTTTGCTTGCCTAACACGGTTCAATATCCAAATATCCATTATGCGCAGTCTATACTGTAAGTATGTCCGACCGCAAACCGAGTATGCTTATCCCGTTTAGCACCCAGGTCTAACGGCTATCCAAACCAAAAAGCTTGAAAATATTCAGAAGTGGGCGTGTCAAATAATGCTTGGGGCAAATTATACATCCTATAAGGACAGCCTGCAGAAACTGAGGCTTCAGATACTATCTGAAAGGCGCCAAGATCTCACGATGCGTTTCGGAAAAAATGCCTAAGCTCTGATGTCCATCGCAAAATATTACCGGATTTCCAGGAATCACAGATCAGTCGGCCAAAAACACGTAGAGGAGCCCTCACTTATATATATATATATATATATATATATATATATATATATATATATATATATATATATATATATATATATATATATATATATATATATATATATATCCGCTGAGATTTGAGAAATCCGCTGAGATTTGAGAAAAACTGATGAAAACATTAATGTTTGCGGTCAATATTGATCGTGCCGGTGGCGCGCCGCCATCTTACCGGCTGCACGGTGCGCTGTTTTTGGCCCCGCCGCCACCGGTGTTCCCTTGTCGGTGTGGCGCCGGGGTCTATTTAAATTTGTGTATGGATTTATATATGCTCATCTTTTGCCATTCTTACTCTGAAAAAAAAAATTTTTCTACTCTATTTAAGCTATTTTTAATATATCTATAACTTCACACTTTTGAACGCTGTATTTATTTGGTAACAATTCTCCTTTTTTTTTGTTATCTAAATGAAATTTCGCTAATTTGTTCTTTGTACATTCTGCAATAAAAGATTGATTACTCGTTCACTGACAATCATAAGCAATTAGAAATAGAATCAAGGATATTAAATGGGGAGAATTCAAAGATAATGACCAACACAAAGTTACAAGATTCCTAAAATATGTGCCAAGAACATTTGTATTGATAAAGTAGCTTTGAAATAAAATTGTGTTTTTCAACAAATTACCTTACCAGAGTCTATTGTTACTATTTCTAGTCTAAGGGCCCTTTTCTATTTGGATTTCTGTTCTAATTTTAAAAACATTCCTATTTCTAAACGCTGTATTTATTTGGTGACATCTCTTCTTTTCTTTTTGAGACCTGCATCGCGTTTCGTAAAATTTAGACTTCGTAAGCTTGTGCATCGGATATCGAATCGTTTTATAGGTACTGCCTCAATCTGTTAACATATTTACTCTGATTAAAACCAGTGGAATGCAACAGATCCTCTTGTATTTCACAATTTTGCAGTTAATCTGAAGGCTCAGGGCTGAATTATTTCAGATATAAATGGAAGAAAAGGTTAAGTGGGGCAGGCTAAATAATTCAGTCACGTTCCTCATAACCCTCGAAAGGAAATAGCCCTTGTAGGAATGAAAGGCAAATAAAGATAATAAAATTACCTTGCATCACTAAAATTAATAATACATGTCAGTTCAAGAACAAGGAATTCAAGAACGGCTAGGAATTATGAACTTGAAAACTCAGTGGCTTTGAACCACCAATTTTAGGTGAAAACACAAAGGGGCAAGGATGGAGAGGGCATAGGAAGGGCAGATAAAAGCATTAAATGTGTTCCCCACTTAACTCTCAACTAATCCTGGGCAGCCCTGTCAAATTGCCATGAGAATTGCACCAAACACCTTTTTTTTTACCTAGTGTTGGCCACAAGGTTGCTAAAAGTGATTGGTAGTAAATATTTGTCAGAGCTGCGAGAAAACAGAAAAAAAACAACACACTAGATTAAATATACAAAATGAAAGCATTGTCTAAATTAACACACATTGTGTACTTTTAGTATTTGTATATTTAAGTGCTCTAAATTGACGCGATTGCGTATTTTTACTCGCTTTTAAACTAATATTTTCTTAGTTAATTTTAAGCTACTTGAATTATCAAGAGGTACTCAGAGTTTATCAATATAATCAATGTCTTCGTGAATGAAGGGCTTTTAAGGCCTTTTCACAATGAGATCTTACTAATACCGTGATTTAGATTGCGCTATAGATAATGGAAATGGGATGATTGGGGGATTTTGTGACGGAGGAGCAGAGTGCGTAGCTGTGTTGGCCTCAGAGAGCTTGGTGCTACGGTGAGTTGTTAGTAGCACTAGTGGTATTTGAGGCAATGAGATTTTTCATAGATATTTCTAATTGACTCAAAAATTCTATGAAACAATCTAATTGGCTCAAATTAGTGCAACCTCAATCTCGGTATTATTAAAATGTCGTTGAAAAGAGACCTTAGGCCACTTCAATGGCATGGGTGAATTCTCTGCGTTCTCCCCTACATCCACTAAACTTTATTGCTATAATATGTAGTTGCCTTAATTAATATATACAAAAGAGACAAATTACTATCTACGTTAGTTCAGGAATTGTTGAGGGTCTTAAGTTAATATTGGTTGGGCTTCCTGAGTTGGAAATTGAACTAGATCAGAATGCACTATATGCACTCAAGGTTGTCAAAAAAGTGTATCTGCGATATCTCAGCAGAGGCTAAGGGAATCAAGCTGAAACTTTGGGGGCAGATGAAAAAGTTGTTATTTAATTGCCTGAAAGTATGATTTGATCCATAGGTATGTTCAGGTATATATACTGATTTATAGATTGCAGGCTAATTCCTATACATTCTGACACCTGCCGCGTCTTTTTCTGGGGCTTTCTTCAAAACAGTTTATTAAATTGCTGTTACAAGATTTTTAAAAAGAGAGAAACTTTGGGAGTATTCATTGTAAATTTATAGTTTTTGGAATATAGATTTTCTTTTTTGGGGCTATGGGGGGGGATTTCCTTCTCAATAGCCCCTACTCTAGATCTTTGCCAAATAAACTATGCAGTTATATTCCGTTTTTTTTCTTTCCTTTTTGTGTGTTTTTTTTTACTCTGCTTGGAATATATTTTCGCTCATCAGAATGGGCGTGTTAGACCGTGAGAATATATAAGCATTCCAATTTTAAACTTGAACCATAGTTGCAGTGATTGCTGTGATCTAGTAAAGAACGGCCTCCCCCACGCCATTCAGCGTGTCCCCAGGTAACGATAGAAGAACGCCCTACAGATATGTAGGGTACCTCACGAGGAGGCACGGACCAAGGGGGACCTTGTCCAAATCTGTTGTCCAAAACGGTCAAATCTGTTTACGAAGTAGACGTAAAAAAGAGGGCTGATTTAAGTTAATCTTGTTGCTGATTTTTGTTGCTGTCTTTGAATGGATGGTTTAGTTCCAGGCCAGTAAGCAGTCTCCTAATCAAACAGTTCGTGGTAACGAACTGTAAGTAAGGAGCGACCCGGCTCAATGGTAACCGAAACTCTAGAAAACGGTATTTTGATACAAATAGATACATCAAAAGAATCAAATTTAATGCTGATTTCAAATATATAAGTTTCATCAAGTTTAATTCTACCCATCAAAATTTACGCGCCTGAGAAAATTCGGCTGATTTTTGAAAAAAGGGGGAAAGACCCCCTAAAAGTTATAGAACCTTAATGAAAATCACACCATCACATTCAGCGTATCAGAAAACCCTACTGTAGAGGTTTCAAGCTCCTATCGACAAAAATGTGGAATTTTACATTTTTTGCCAGAATAAAGATCACGGGTGCGTGTTTATTTGTTTTTTTTTTTTTTTTTTTTTTTTTACCAGGGGTTATCGTTTAGACCCAGGGGTCCTAGAATATAGTGAGAGGGCTCATTGGAATGGAAATTAAAAGTTCTAGTGCCTTTTTAAAGTGACCAAAAAAAAGGAGGGCAACTAGGCCCCCTCCCACGCTCATTTTTTTCCCAACGTCACCTGATCAAAATTTTGAGATAGCCATTTTGTTCAACGTGTTCGAAAATATTATAAGTATGTCTTTTAGGATGACTTAATCCCCCGAAGTTTCCGGGAGGAGGGCTGAAAGTTATGAACTTTACCCAATGTTAACATATAGTATTGGTTATTTGGAAGTATACAGACGTTTTCAGGAGAGATTTTTCCTGGTAGTGGGGGGGGGGGTGGGTGGGTCGGGGGTTATGTGGAAGGATCTTTCCATGAAGGAAGTTTTCATGGGGGAAGGGACATTGCTATGAAGGGGACGCCGGACTTCCCAGCGTTATTTAAAAAGATCAGAAATTTAATATAAAAAAACAAGTTTGTCAACTGCAACAGCAGCAACAACAAAACTTTAAACAAACAGAAAATATTACATATATAATTGGGTTCACCCCGTAGTCAATGCCTCGCTCTTTAAGCCAAAGATTTTTTAGTACTTTCATAAGAGCTATTTATTCTAATTAACGGCCTTTGTGATTAAGCGGTCATTTTTAAAGAATTGGAACAAAATTCGAACTTTCGCTTCAAGAGCAAGGTATTGACTAGGGGGTGAACCCCCTAATATACGTATTAAAAATATATGAATATAGAAGTTCGTTACGTAAGTTAATTCGTAAGTTACGTATATTTATTACTAATAAAAACGTTTGTAAATAAAATTAAACAAGTTTCGAGAAAGCCATAACTAAATAAAAGTCAATTAATATGAAAATTTTGTTTTAATTATTCATGTACGGTGAGCCAAGATCAAAACCTGTATTTATTCAAAAACGTTCAAAAATTAAATAAAAAAAAACAAGTTTTTTAAACTGAAAGTAAGGAGCGACATTAAAACTTAAAACGAACAGAAATTATTCCGTGTATGAAAGGGACTGTCCCCTCCTCAACGCCACGCTCTTTACGCTAAAGTTTGACTCTGTCTCACAACTTTATTTTTTTAAACAATAAAAAACTTTAGCGTATAGAGCGAGGCGTTGAGGAGGGGACAGTCCCTTTCATATACGGAATAATTTCTGTTCGTTTTAAGTTTTAATGTCGCTCCTTACTTTCAGTTTAAAAAACTTGTTTTTTTTATTTAATTAACTAAAAGAAACAAGCTGATGTTACTTTTAATATTTGTATTTTGTGTCTATTTTAATAGTTTCTTTTGTGCTTTTAGGTCACAAGCGTACTCATACTGGGGATAAACCTTATAAGTGTAGAATTTGTCAAGTAAGTTTCACTCGAAATAGTAGCTTGAGAAGGCATGAACGTATGGAGCGTTGTAATAACGAAAGAAGGTTTGTACTTATATTTAAGAGTTCCGTAATTGGTTTTGTCCCAATTTCAGTTTTTTTTTTCTCGAAGTCTTTATTCATTGCTTAAAGTTTAACTACCATGCAGTGGGAACTGCATGGGATGGGAACTGCATTGCATGGGAACTGCATGGGACGCGATGTTGAAGCAGTATTTTAGCCATGTATCTGCCGTGTTCAATGCTAGGAGCCTTCAGGGTCTTAATCCTTTTAAGGAGATGGTGCGCATATATAACCTTCAAAGAAATTGAAACTCGAACAAAAAAAGGCTTTGAAGTATTCCCAATGAAAAATAAAAACAAAATAAATATATATTTACAACGTCTGATAAATTTATTAATATATTAAAATGTTCCAAAAAAAAAACAGAATTTGTGTCCTATTCAACGAGGATAATTCATGATGCTCTAATCGGAGGGCTTTAATGCACGTATTACGGCCTGCAAAAACATACCCTTCTTGGCCAGCTTATGAGGTATCGACTTAAGTTGATTTCTGGCTTAGTTGTGATATAACCCACATAGATTGGCTTAATGTCTAAACCAAAACTTTGAGTTTCTTTGAAAAAAAGTCAATAAAAGTGATTCTATTTTCTACTATTAACAAGCTACAGCTACTGATTGCTAGAAGGGCAATCAATGGTGATTAATTTTTCATTTGGGTGAATTTGTTAAGTAGTATGATAAGTAAGTAAAATGGGAGGAAATGAATTTTGTACAAATAAAGTACATTTTTGTTTAATATTTGTAATTTTGGAGTTATCGTTTAAAGGATTTCCTTTTTTTCTTTATTATTATTATTATTAAAAAATGGATCACACAAAAAAAAAAAAAACAAAACATTTAAATATCCATATAATACTAAAAAAAAACTATAAAAAATTTAAAAATAAACAAATTTAATTAAAATTTATCCACACCCAAAAAAATGGTAAAATTTTTAATTTATGATAGCTAGATCTTACCGAATTCTGGGACAAATCATTGGTCAAAACTCTTATAGTTTTATTTTTTAACCACGGGGTGGATATAAATAGCTAGTGAGTGTCGACTATCAGACTATAACACAGTACAACAAAATGGATCACTAAGAGAAAAATATATCCTAACATTCTAATAACCTTTTTGGGGAAAAATTCTTCAGCTTTTGCAAAATTCAAACTTCTTTGGCTAATTTAGTACTTGTAAATGCAATATGATCTTTAAAACTTAGGCATCCATCTACCATGACACCAAGATACTGTACAATGCTTATTGTACAATACTGTACAATATGATTAAAAATTTCGTTAAGATAATAAAGCATGCTCTCTAGATATATTTTTTCTAAGACCAAATTGACTAGATTGAAAAATACCTCTTTTTTCAAAATAATCCATCAATCGTCTATAAATCAATTTCTCAAAAATAAGATAAATCACTGGAAGCACAGATATCGAATGGTAGTTGTTCATATCTTCCTTATACTACTACTACTACTACTAACAACTCACCGCAGCACCAAGCCGCCTGAGGCCAACACTGTTACGCACGCTCCTCCTCCGTCCTAATCTATTCATAGCCTCCCTTTTTCTACCCGCTCGTGAAGTTCCCCTTTCCTTTAAATCTTTCTTTATGACGTCCTCCCACCCCAGACGAGGACGACCTGCTTTCCTTTTAGCCCTAGACGGTTGGTCGAAAAGAACGACCATCGGTAAGATGTTATCCTTCATCCGCACAACGTGCCCTAGCCACCTCAACTTTTCTTTCATTATATCCCTAGAGAGCGGTATTGAACCACATTTTTCGTATAGCCTATTGTTAGAAATACGGTCAATCAGCCGGGTACCCAGAACAATCCTTAAGCAATTTCTCTGGAAAATATCTAGCAAATCTTCATCCGCTTTTTGGACCGCCCATGCTTCAGAGCCATATTTGACCACTGTCATCACTGTTGCTTCTAATATTCTAATCTTGGTTTGTAGACTTATCTTCCCATTCTTTCAAACTTTTTTGAACTGTAAAAAAACACCCTGAGCCTTGAATATTCTACTTTTGACATCTTTACTAATAATACTACCAAGGTAAGTGAAGCTGTCCACCTGATCAATCTTTTCATTACCCAACTTCACTTTTTCATCTTCACTTATTCCTAGCCTTAGTGACTTAGTCTTCTTAACATTAATTTTCAAACCTATTCTAGTACCCTGAACTTACAAAACCTCTATAAGTTCATTCATTTTGCTAACACTTTCATCTAAGATGCTTAAATCATCAGAATAATCTAAGTCCAGGAGATTTTTTCCTCCCCGTGTGATTCCGTGGTCTCCCATTGCCTTTCATGTGCTCCTTAAGACAAGGCCCATCAAAATGATCCATATAAAAGGGGATAGAACACAACCCTGCTTAACTCCCGATTTAATTCAATACCAGCTGCTAACCTCATTTCCTACCTTAACCGCAGCAGTGTTATTTTCCTACATAGCACTAATCACTTTAATGTATTTGTCTGGTATACCATACAAGCATAAAACCTTTACCAAAGCTCTTCTATCAACAGAATCAAACGCTTGCTCATAATCTATGAAACTAAGGACCAAAGGTGTTTGAAATCTCTGGCACTTCTCAATTATTAGCCTAGGAGTAAAAATTTGGCCGACACATCCTCTACCTTTTCTAAAAACGTACTGTTCTTCTCTTAAAGCTTTGTCTAAGACATCTCTCAGTCTAAAAAGTATCAGATTACTAAGTAATTTACTACCTACAGAGACAAGACTAATCCCTCAATAATTACCACACTCACTTTTATCACCTTTTCGTATAAAGTGGCTTAATTAAGGTTTTCCTAAAATCGTTAGGTACTTCTTCTTTTTCAAAATCATATTCATAATTTATCTTCCTTATTACCTCTTTTATATAGAGGAATAATCAACGCAATTTTCAAGCCGTTAGGGTACACTTCAAATTAAAAGCATTGATTAAAAAGGTACAACAGATGACTAGATATAATTGGGTTATTTTTTTTTTTTTTTTTATTTATTGTTTTTTACTACTTGAAAGGTCCGTTCCAGCTGCCGATTTTTTCACACTGTTCAAAGTATCCCAAAGTTCACGCGATCTCACTGGTTTAAGATTAATGGTTGTATCACTTGCTTAAGGAAGAAAATTCTGGTATGTACCATCTCCATTTATGTACTCCACATATGTTTTTAGCTCTACTACTGAAAAGTGAGTATACAAGCTATTAGCCACACCACTATTCGACTCCGACGGTGGATTACTAGGAATTATGGGTTCTCTCTTTGGGCTTATTACTGACTTAATCAGTTGCGAAGTTTTAGCTGGGCTTCCTTCCTAATCTTTAAATTTCTTTTCAGAGCAATCCATTTTTGCTTTTCTTTAAAGACTTGTTGACTTTCTGTTATACTATTTATAATGTTCTTTATCAGATCCTGAAGCTTGAGTCGCGCACCTTTTATACATCACGTGCCTTTTCTCCATTGAGGCTAGTAGTACTTTTGTAATTGAAGGTTTAATTGGCAACTTATACTTTTTCTTTGTCTCTTAACACTCTTGAAATAGTAATTTTACTTTTTCATATCATTTACCAAATTTGGTATCAATATCTCTACTATCCTGAAGAAACTTGAAGTCTAACTTCCGCTTAAACTCCAAAAGCACATTTGCATCTACAAAATGCACGTTTGACAACTTTTATTCTTGGGCTTCGGACCAAATATTCCAGTCACAGATATTGCAACCCAAAAATGGTCAGATACGCCATTAAAAACTAATATAGGGCACAAATAATCAATATTTACAAAAATACTATCAATTATAGACTCCGAAGTTTCTGTCACTTGTGTGCATATATTAATTGCTGGATAAACACCAAAATTTAACATTGTGTTAACAAAATGTCTTACCTTACTATTTCCATCATCCATATTTAAATCAATATTAAAATCTCCACAAATAAAAGAGGTCATTCTTGAACTTGGCAACTTTTCAAAGATTCTTCTATTAGTTGGATAAACTGCTCAACATTACCTGAAGGTTGTCTATAAATTACTACAACCATAAACTTATTATTTGCAAAACTTACATCAAGAACCATAGATTCAAATTTTATTTCATAATTAACCGCTAAATCCGACCTAATCTGTTTGCAAAATCCACTTTTTACATATACAGCTAAACCACCACGTTGGTGTGGTACCATATTTTACAGATACAGATTATAACCTTCTATTTCTAATAAAGCATAATTATGATCCCTAAGCTAAGATTCCTCTAGCACTGGGAAATGCGGCTCAGTTTTAAAACATAGCTCATCAATGAATTCATATGATGTGTTTGGTTCCATTATAACTGAACCCCCGTGTCACTGAACCCCAAGCGACTGAACCCTTGTAATTGAACCCCCGTGCTACTGAACCCCTGTGCAACTGACCCCCCGTGCAACTGAACCCCTGTGCCACAGACCCCACGTGCACCAGAACTCTCATGCAACTCAACCCCATTTAACTAAACCCCCATGTAGCTGAAGCCCCACGTAACTGAACCCTCGTGCTACTGAACCCTCATGCAACTCAACTCCATTTTACTAAGTTCTAAGTTGCAATGTAATTTTTATTTTCCAGAATGTGTGATGCGGCTCGAGCTCTTGAAGTAGGTGGCGGTGATCAATTTGAAATAGTTCATGCAGATCCTGAGCCCAGTAAACTGGGTGCTGTTGCAGTAGATGTTAGATTGAAACCAGTCAGCAGCAAACAGAAAATTTCATCTGAAGAGGAGAGTGAAGAAGAAAGACTTGTGATAAATGAAGAAAATGTACCGCTGGAGGATTCAGAAGGTAAATTTAAGCTACAATTCTTCCTCTTTTTGTCTTGAGTAAATCTTACTGTTGTGTGTGTTCACCATGTTTCTTCGTCATAAAAAGGAGACATCAGATATCTTAAAAAGTAATAAGTAGAAAAATTTAATCACTAATGCCCATTGAGGTGAGTCTTCTCACCTCAGGGTATAGATGTTCTAATACGTGGATGGAGTGACCTGCTTAGTCAAAATTAAGAAACCGAAATTTTTGGTTAAAAACCTAAGTTTTTAGCAGATTATTTCCGAAATATTTGAGGAAGACCAGTTTTACCTTGTTTTATTTATTTATTTAAAGAATAGATTATTTCCAAAATATTTGAGGAAGATCAATTTTACCTTGTCATTAACTTGGATCATGAATCGAAATCCATTTTGTTGCTGTTTATCTTCATAGTCTAATGGCTGAACAACTTTTAATGAGCCAGTCCCATCACTGTTTCTTACCATCGTAAATTTGTCAGCACCGTACCCACTACTTTCTATCACCTGAAAGGTTAAAATTATAGATTAATATGTGATATGTGTGTCGTCTTGCTATTCCCACTACTCGATAAGCATCTCTTAATAACACTTCAATATGTGATATGTTTGTCATCTTCCTGTTCCCACTATGTAGCCCAGCACTTATAGCTGATGTTAGGAAAATGTCATAAAAATATTACCGAAACACCAAATAAAACAAATGATTCATATAGGGCATTCTTGAACTTGGCAACTTTTCCAAAGATTCTTCTATTAGTTGGATAAACTGCTCAACATTACCTGAAGGTTGTCTATAAATTACTACAACCATAAACTTATTATTTGCATTACTTACATCAAGAACCATAGACTCAAATTTCATTTCTTAATTAACCGCTAAATCCGACCTAATCTGTATGCAAAATCCACTTTTTGCATATACAGCTAAACCCCCACGTTGGTGTGGTACCATATTTTACAGATACAGATTATAACCTTCTATTTCTAATAAAGCATAATTATGATCCCTAAGCTAAGATTCCTCTGGCACTGGGAAATGCGGCTCAGTTTTAAAACAGAGCTCATCAATGAATTCATATAGTGTGTTTGGTTCCATTATAACTGAACCCCGTGTAACTGAACCCCAAGCGACTGAACCCTTGTAACTGAACCCCCGTGCAACTGAACCCCCGTATAACAGAACCCCCGTGCAACTGAACCCTCATGCAACTCAACCCCATTTAACTAAACCCCCATGTAGCTGAACCCCCATGTAACTGAACCCTCGTGCTACTGAACCCTCAAGCAATTGAACCCTCGTGCTACTGAACCCTCATGCAACTCAACCCCATTTTACTAAACCCCCGTGTAGCTGAACTCTCTTGCAACTGAACCCTCGTGCTTCTGAACCCTCATGCAGCTCAACCTCATTTAACTAAACCCCCATGTAGCTGAATCCCCACGTAACTGAACCCTCGTGATACTGAACACACATGCAACTGAACCCTCGTGCAACTGAACCCTCATGAAACTCTACCCCATTTAACTAAACCCCCGGGTATCTGAATCCCTACGTAACTGAACCCCTCTGTAACTTAACCCTCGTGCTACTGAACCCTCATGCAACTGAACCGTCATGCAACTCAACCCCATTTAACTAAACCCCCGTGTAACTGAACCCCCATGTAACTGTAACTGTGTGAAACCTTGTAACTGTGTGTTAACAGCACAACTGATGAGCGAAAAGTGATGAAAGAGAGGGGTAATACCGAACTCTCAGCTACAATTCTTGGGAGACATCTGATAGTTTATAAGTGAACATGGAATTCCTGTGCTGATTTAAAGTCACTTCTCTGTGAATTGGCAGCGTGGTGGCAGAGTGCACCTGGCGATGATAAATCACATCAGTCAAGTTTTTGTCAGGAAAAAGTTACTCAGTGATAATTTATTGCTCCAGCTAGCATTATGCGCTTCTAGGTCTGGGCCTAGGGACCTAGTGGTAAATCCAGGCTTGAGCGTGCACACATTTCTTTTTGGTGAATTGACTTTCCCTTTAAGCACTCTCTGAAAATTTGAACTTAATGCACAAATCCCTTTTTGAGATATGCCATTTTGAAAATCTGCATACACATAGTGTCTTTTGATTTAGTTCAAGTTCCACCTCAAATGCCTCATTCTGTCAAATTTTCAACTTGATATGCGTAGCCTTAATAGTACTAGTTTAATAGTAGATGAGGTCGTAGTAGGAGCAGTAGATGTAATAATAGTGTTAAATTAGTAGTAGTAGTATTAGTAGTATTAATAGCAGTAGTAACAGGTAGATGCCCCAGAAGTTTCATCTTGATTACCTAAGCTGTTCCCAAAAAAAAAATGTTGATACACCTGTATCAGCAATGTGCATATTATTGCCATTTACCAATTTTTAAAATTTAAGGTTTTTACAGAAGAGATGATAGTAAAAACTTTGAAGTCGGCTCATTCGATTGGACATTTAAAGTTCGAGTTCAATTTCGAAGAATCAAATGTAATCACAGGACAATCAGCCTTTTCCTCTTAACCGACACCCCCCCCCCTCCCCAAATACATCCGATCAAAATAAAAATAAACAATTTTTTAAAAATAGTCTGAAAATCAAATAACTATGCCTTTGGGGTTAACAAACCCACCAGCAGCATCTGGGGCAAGGGCTGTAAGTTAAGCTAGTTGCTCATTGCTAACAAAAGATTTCTGTCGAAAAAATTTATATGTACTTTGGGGGGGGGGGGCTCATTAGATTGGAAATCAAAATTTCCAGTGCACTTTTTCAGAGTTAAAAGTGATCGGAGGGCTTCCACTCCACCCTATTTTTCCCCCAAATGCATATGATCTAAATTTTGGGACGGCCCAAATTTTATTTAAAACAGTTTAAAGCTTAAATAACTATACCATAGTTAAATAACTATGGTTCATAACCCTATTGTGTTTTACCCAATGTCAGTACGGTGGTTGAGTGGCACGAGGGTTAAGTTTCACGGGGGTTCAGGTGCACGTGAGTTCAGGCACAGGGGGGGTCAGTTACGTGGGGGTTCAGCGACACGGGCGTTTATTTAAATGGGGTTGAATTGCACGAGGGTTCAGGTAAAGTGGGTTCAGTTTCATGAGGGTTCAGTTGCACGAGGGGTCAGTTGCACGGGGGGTCAGCTGCACGGGGGCTCGGTTATACGGAGGTTTAGTTACACGCACACCGATGTGTTTATTCCTTGACAGTTCATGTTATAGACTTTCATTTCTCTCATATTCTTCGACTCACTCATCTCACCCAAAAAAGCTTACCGGGAATCCACACATCCAACATTCTCACTTACATCATATTCCTGATGCAGAACACCATCTATCAATCCATGCACATCCAGTGGGCTCCTTTCAAGTTGCCTCAAACTACTGTTTAAATTAACCATTATCCAAAACCATTAATTGGCAAGAGAAGGTCAAAGGTCATAATTAAATAAATATAAAAATTAAAAACACAACAAATAAACTAACCGATCGATATGTATACGCCTATTAACTCCCGAATAAAAAACTCAGTGGGCTTAACATGGTTTATTTTTTTTTCTCACAACTTGATTTATAAACAAACCAAAATTGAATAATTTTCATTCTAAATAACTTCTCCTATAGCCTCCAAAAAAAAAAACAAACACAATAAATAACGAACTCAAGACCACTATTTACATTTTAACGCTTTGAACCATTCAATCTTTTCAACGTTAACTGCAGATTTAACAGAAAGAACAGACGGTACCACAGGTGGTATCCGGCATTCAACACCTCTATCCATCAAATATTTTCTTTTCAACACTAATTCCTTTCTAATTTCTTTGTAGTTCTCATTATGCCATATCGCTTCTTATAATCTGTAACTTTGATTTTGATATGTTACTCGCTTTTGTATCTCTGAAATGGGTGGAATATCCTTCAATTCCATTTCCTAACCCTAAATCAGCACATTTTAACGGTATTTTTTTGCATCCAACGATGGATCAGTCCTCACAAAGTAAGGAGCGACATTAAAACTTAAAACGAACAGAAATTATTCCCGGATGAAAGGGGTCGTCCCCTCCTCAACGCCGCGTTCTTTACGCTAAAGTTTTTCATTGTTTCAAAAAATAAAGATATGTGACAGAATCAAACTTTAGCGTAAAGAGCGAAGTGTTGAGGAGGGACAGCCCCTTTCATATACGGAATAATTTCTGTTCGTTTTAAGTTTTAATGTCGCTCCTTGCTTTCAGTTAAAAAATAGTTTTTTTTTTAATTTCTGAACGTTTTAAAATTGCGTTGCCTATTTGTAAAATTGCGTTGCCTATTTGCGTTGACATACATAGGTTGAGAGATGAATGGGCTCTGATGCGATTGGAGGAAGAAGCTTGAGACCTTTTTGACAAGTGCATTGATACTTAAAGGCTTCACCTCCTTAGATGTAGCAAGGATAAAAGCTGCCCAAATCTGACGATTGTTATATGGTCCAGCCTCACCATTTCGCATGGAAGTGCCAGTGTAGAAAGGGTTTTTTTTTCTGAGTAAAAAAATGCGTTTGATCAGCATCAAACGCTGATGCTAGAGAGAACCCTTAATGCTAAGTTAACCGTTAAAAGTGCCATAAAACCCATCTGTGGAAAAGTAGAACTGTACCTGATATCATCTGAAATTTTATCCTGCAATAAGTGTTGGATAATGGCTTATGAGAGGTACCTGGAGAGCTTAGCAGCTAGATAATCCGAAGAGGAAAAAGAAGAAGAGTAAAAGCAGTGCGAAAAAGAAAAGCGTCTGGCGTTGACCAAGAGGTTTGTCAAAGATAAGGAATCCATAGATGGTTTGGAAAAGAAAATGAAGGAAAAGAAAGCAAAGCTTTCCGTTCATGAAAAATTTTCTTACTCTCTTCTCAGAGAAGCTGCCAGAAAGCTGGATAGTGCTATCATATCAAACGACATGATTGGACTACAAATTGCCAAAGCTATGCTAGACAGTCTGAAAGTCCAGCGCAGTAAAGATATAGAGTTGAAAGCAGCCGTGGACAAAGTTGAGTCAACAGTTAGCAAAAGGAAACTGAAACTCAACTTAGATGTGTTAAAAAAAAAATCCCCAAGAAAGGACCTTAAGAATTACTGACACGCCTATTGTATTCATTGTTCGTTTTATGTTTTTTGATGTGTGAACCTTTGTATTTGAAATATTTGCAAGTTACATAAATGATACTGCATAAATTTTACTGGCGACTTTGGTCAGGTGTAATGTTTAAATGTTTTAGTTGGTTGCTAATGACTGTTCAGTATTATCATTGAATGTGTGGCTTTGATCTCATTTAACTAAAGGGAAAACATCTGCTGAGTCATGGGTCGGCTCTAAAGCGGGCGTATTGACTTTTTGTTTATTCTTTTACCAAATCTCCCCTACCCGAATTTACATAGTCGAATTTATTATTATCTTTAAGCATCGCAGAGGGTGATGAGGTTCAGCCACTTAGTCAATTAAGTTTGAAGAGTGTGATGGAAAAAGAAGCTGTATGGCTATAAAATTTAATGAAAAAAAAAAAATATCAACTTGTCATTCACGCAATATTAGCGCATCCACTTGCCAGCAATTCGCCACTAAACTACAACGTTAGGACTCGGCACATCACTTCACAAGATTTGATTCCCCAGAGACAAGTATGAGCTATGGAGAATACATGTGCAAGAAAAAAAAAAGAAAAAAGTTGAACGTCTTAAAATTTCTTGTATCGCCAAAACTGCCCAGGTGGTCCTTGAGAAAAAATTTCACCATAATTAAAAAAAAAATTGTTTTTTTTTGGTTGCAGGGTACCAAGTTAGTGTTATTCTGTTTTATAAGACTCGGTGGGAGAATCTGAATATTCCACCTGGGGGTTTGAAATCGTGAAAGGGGGAATTAAATTATGGGAAACAGAACTACAGGTCCAGATATCTACTTTAAAGATGCATGAAACTGTATCCACTACAGGAAACAGCAAACCCAGTTTTTTTCAGTAGCTTAAATACTTGGTCACTATTGGACTGCTCGAGAAGCTGTTATGGTAAAGAGAATGTTACTGCTCAAGCAGCTGGTATGGTAAAAAGAATTCAGTACAATAGACTGTTAGGACAGCAGTGACAAGGCAGTCTTTATCTGCTGCTTGACTAAGCAAGCTATTTTGTATAGCGGTGTTTAGCTTTTTCCATGAGCTTCCAAGGCTTGTTGACTTATGGTTCCTTTAATGTTAACCGGAAGGTCACGGCTAGTATTGTTCTTTGGTTTGCTAACCTGGTTACTGAAATGTCTCGATCTGGTCCCTATTTTGGTTTAGGAAGGTCCCTAAGTCCCTAATTTTGGACGTTGCTGACTGTACGACCCCTGACATCGTTCTTATATGCTCCCAGGGCATAACTTAAAAACCCTTGCCCTGAGGGTTGTGGGAGAGTGTCCTCCTCAAAAATATGTTTTCGATCTGGAAATCAACTACCCTGATCAAAATGGCTATCTCAAAATTTTGATTGGATGTGTTTGGGGAAATATTGGTCGTGGAAGGGGTGTTAGTTGCCTTCCAATCCCTTTCGACTATTCAAAAGGGCACTATCCACCCCAATTTCCAATCAAATGAGCCCTTTTCGAAGTTTCTGTGACAACTTCTTCGATACGAAGTGCCATGATATGGCCAAAAAAAAAATAATACATTGTGCTAACATTGTTCCTTACTTAGGCAGCGCGATTGCGCTGCTTATGATTATTTTGATGGACTTTGTCTTAAGGAGCACAGGAAAGGCAATAAGAGACCAGGGACTCAAATAGGTAGGAAAAAGTCTCCTGGACTTAGATTATGCTGATGATTTAAGCATCCTAGGTGAAAGTGTGAGCAAAATGAATGAACTTTTAGAGGTTTTGCGAGTTCAGGGTGCTACATTAAGAACACTGAGTCACCAATGCTAGGAATAAGTAAAGATGAAAAGTTTACGTTGGGTAATGAAACAATTGATCAGGTGGGCATCTTCACTCACCTAGGTAGTATTATTAGTAAAGAAGGTGGGAGTAGTGAAGATGTTAAAAGTAGAATAGCCAAGGCTCAGAGTGCTTTTTCGCACTTAAAAAAAAGTTTGGAAAAATAGGAAGATAAGTCTCCAAACCAATATTAGAATATTAGAAGCTACAGTGATAACAGTAGTTAAATATGGCTCTGAAGCATGGGCGCTCAGAAAAGCAAATGAAGATTTGCTAGATATGAGAACTTCGTGGGTGGGTGTAAAAGGGAGGCTTTTAATATATTGGGATGGAGGAGGAGCGTGGGTAGCTGTCTTGGCCTTCGGCTTCTTGATGCTGCGGTGAGTTGCTAGTAGTAGTAGTAGTGTTACTTTCGTTATTTTCAGCAGAACTACTATATCGACTCTTTCAGCCCTATCATCATTCCATGAATCAACTTTTTAAAGGAGAATGAGCATTCCATCTGGCTGTTGACAAACCCATTCCGACATGACGCATGGAGTTGCTGGTTCGTTACAGAAAGAAAATACTAACTTGATGAAACGCGACGTCGCTGAAAAACACAAAATAGTGAGTAAAAGACCAGGGGATGATGACATTTTATTCTATTTCAGGAATCCAAATCCATCAAGAAACAAACACCCCTGCTCGAATTTTTCTGACGGAGGAAGTAGAAGAAATGCGAAAAAGCAACAGAAAAACCATCCTACCTCATTAAAGTCAAGGTGAGTCTTCTCTGGAAACAAAGTGTGTTATAGACTACTATACGAAAAAAAAAATTTATAAAAATTAAAAAAAAATCATCCAACTAATTTACTCCTTTTTATTTTTATAATTTCGCCTTTTTTCCTCCTTTTTATGTTTTAATGAGTTTTTTAATTGTTTTATATGGTTCAGCTAGTTTTATTTCTAAAGTTGAGTTGTAGTCGAAACGAGGGGCAGTCGACCTTAATTATTTCTAAAGTTACCAAATTTGTAAGTTTAATTAGATTTTTCAAATTTTAGATTTACACTCAAATGCATCAACAATTTTCGCCATCAGCGATTCGAGTTTTCCAATAATTTCATTTGGATAATTAATTCCATTTTTCATTTTTCAATAATTTCATTTTTCAATTGTTAGAAACACTTTTTTGCTATGTTGCAAAGTCCCAATTGTCCTTAGAACTGTTTTTTTTACATCAAGCATTGGATTCTGTTGGACATTAAATAAAAAAAGAAGTTTTTTTAAACTGAAAGTAAGAAGCGACATTAAAACTTAAAACGAACAAAAATTATTCCGTATATTAAAGGGGCTGTCCCCTCCTCAATACCTCACTCTCTACGATAGAGTTTTTATTGTTTTAAATAATACAGTCGCGAGAAAGAGTTAAACTTTAGCGTAAAGAGCGAAGTGTTGAGGAGGGGACAGCCCCTTTCATATACGGAATAATTTCTGTTATTTTTAAGTTTTAATGTCGCTCCTTACTATCAGTTAAAAATTTTTATTTTATTTAATATCTGAACGTTTTTAAATTAATGCAGGTTTTTATTTTGGCTCACCTTACATGCATAATTAAAATGAAATTTGTATATTAATTTTACTTTTTTTTGGCTAAATGGCTTTCTCGAAGGCTGGTTGATTTTATTTACGAACATTTTTATTAGTAATAAGTATTCGTAACTTACGAATTCAGTTACGTAAAGAACTTCCATATTCGTATATGTTTATTACGTATATTCGGGAGGTTTGCCCGCCTAGTCAATGCCCAGTTCTTTATGCTAAAGTTCGAATTTTCTTCCAATTCGTTAAAAACGACCCCTTAATCACAAAGGCCGTTAATTAGAATAAATAGCTCTTACGAAAGTACTAAAAAAAAAAATTTAACGTAAAGAGTGAGGTATTGAATAGGGGGCGAACCCAATCATGCGCAATAGTTTCTGTTCGTTTTAAGTTTTGATGTTGCTCCTTGCTTTTAGTTGAAAAACGTGTTATTTTAAATTTAATTTCTGATCTTTTTTTTAATAATGCTGGGGAATTCGGTGCCCCCTTCATAGCAATGTCCCTTCTTTCCTTGCCCCGTTTTTCATGTGGAGATGCTCCAGTGAAATTTTTCGAGGAAAATTTTCAGTGGAGTAGAAATTCTCTGGGAAATTTTGACGTGGGGGGGGGGTGGGTATTTCTCCTGGCAGAAATTTTCCTTTGAGGAATTATCACCAAGAGAAATTTTACGCAGGAGAAACTTTCCATTGCGGGGGGGGGGGGGGTCCAGGAAAACTTCAGACTGGGGGAGTCAGCCATGACCTTAAAAACGTTCTGAAATTAATTTAAAAAAACAAGTCTTTTCTCAAATGAAAATATGCTGAGGAGCATTTTTCTCGTGGATTCGCCTGCGAGAAATCGTCTGGGGAGAATTCGCAGCAAGGATGAAATTCTCTGGGGACAAATTCTCGGGGGTAAGATTTTACGTATAGAGGAACCTTCTATGGATTAATTATTTGTAGGAGGGGGGGGGAGATTGTCCATGTAGGGGAAAGTAGGTTTCTTGGAATTACTTGGATTTGTTTTTCATTAGCATTCACCAAACTTCACTTCTCGAATGGTTATTATATAATAGACAAGTACCATGAATTTTTACGAGCCCGTAGATCCCCATCGTATTAAAGGTATCTTCAAGAATACGAGCCATTTAAGAGCCAAAGCAGCTGCGTCCATTGTTTTAGTAATAGATGTTTCCAATGTATCCAGAATAATCAAATTTTACTGTCAGTGCACCTAGTTGACTATTAATTTTGTATTCTCATAATGAACTAACTCCAGTTCTTTCGTGAAATTTCTATAACATGTAGCCGAAGTACCATAATTTCTATCATCATTTTGGAAATCTGCTTTCATTTTACTGTTTTGGCTTTTTTGTCTTAACTTATGCTCATGGCCTCCCCCAGGCCACTCGGCGTGTCCCCAGGTGGCAATAGGGGAATGCCATACAGATATATAGGGCACCTCCATAGGAGGTAAGGGCCAAGGGGAGACCTTGTCCCTAGGGGTACATAATAGAAACTGGGACACTCTCACCCGAGGTCATAAATACAGGTGGAGGAGGAAGAAGGCTCCTTAAATGTACACTAAAATTGCCTACTGGTTTGTCCGTAAATCCCATGAGTTACAAACCTTCTCCCAATAATGGGTTACATTGCTGGGTAATGCAGAACACCAACCGGGAGAATACTCTCTAGGAGGACAACTGCGGCAGGGCGGAAGATCCAGATATATGGACAACGGTCTTTGCAAAGGGCTGCCTCAACCCTTTCGGGGTACCTGCAAGACTGGGTATCTTGCGGTTGACTCTATTCCCACTTGAGGAGGGGCGCTCCTCGAAGAAATTTTAGCCTAGTAAACGACACAGCATTCGCATGGGATACTGACTAATGGACAATTCTGGGCTTGGTATGTTTAGATGGGTGTCTTTGGGCTGAAAAACCTCTTCTTAGCTAATGTATCTATTATGGACTGCCTCCGTATAGTAGCATAATATTTGAAGGCATGAATATATAATAAGTCGGAGGTAAAAAGCTTAAGATTGTCTATGCAGGATTTCGACTCTTGTTGATAGAAGAGCACTCTTGTTGATAGAAGAGCATCGCCAAGTGCTGAAAACGATGATGTGACCAAGATGGACCCAGAATTTTACAAAGCCTGTATTCATGGAGGTGAATAAATACATTGGTCAGAATGTATTCATAGAGGTCCGAGGGACTTCTTGCTCTCCAGCTCTAAGCTGGCTTAAGCACTTCGGTGTAAACTTCAGAAGATGTGATCCCCGTCCTGCACTGGTATCCGGTATCATTGCTTTTCCTGAGGCGAAAATAATTTCAATGATTTAAAGAACATGAAAATTGGAACTTGGAATGTTACGATGTTAAAAAATAACCATGGTATCGGCATTTTGACTGACAAGTCAGGACGATTCGAATTGGATTTATTAGAAGTGTCAGAACCTCATATCCGAGTGGTAGGAAGCATGAAATTAGGTGATATAGAGTTTATTTACTCAGGCAGAAAGGATGGGATACATAGAGAAGGAGTAGGGCTCACGATGAATAAGTAAGCTGCTAAGTCTTGTTAAGGCTTGGTAAGTATTAATAATAAAATACTAATTGCTCATTTTATGACGAAAAAGTTCAGGGTATCAAGTTATAGTAGCATGCGCCCCTGTAGAACCGACTGACGGAGATACCAGTGACTCAGATGAATTTTACTTACAGTTACAGGAGTAAATAGACAGGCTCTCGGGTAGAAATATGATATTTTTACTTGGAGATTTTAACGCCCAGATCGGTAAAATAGGGATAGATAGTATCCTAGCCTAGATAAATTTAGTGTTGGAAAAGAAAACAGTAATGGATACAGACTTTTGCAACTTTGTAGGTATAACAATCTAGTTATAACCAATACGGTGTTTGGTCATAAAACGGCACATAAGTTAACATGGTATTCTCGTGATGGTAAGACAGCAAACCTTATTGATTATGTTATAGTAAACGGAAGCCTGGCAGGATCAATACGAGATACTAGGGTATATAGGAGTGCCGTTATTGATGTTAAAAGTAAAGATCACCATTTAGTAGTGTCAAGGGTTAATTTAAAGCTGAAATATCGGAAGGGCAACTACCCCTGGGAAGTACAACAAAAGGAATGTAAAGAAAGTGGAGAAAGCATTAAAATATGAAAGTGATATGAAAGCGAATTTTTAATATTAAGATAAAAGTGAGTGTGGTAATTATCGAGGCATTAGTCTGGTCTCTGTAGGTAGTAAATTACTTAGTAATGTGATACTTTTAGACTGAGAGATGCCGTTAACAAAGTTTTAAGAGAAGAACAGTGTGGTCTTAGAAAAGGTAGAAGACGTCTTGACCAAATGTCCACTCTTAGGCTAACAATTTTGAAGTGCCTGAGTTGTTTAAAACCTTTGGTCCTAAGTTTTATAGATTATGAGCAAGCGTTCGATTCTGTTGATAGAAGAGCTGTAGTAAAGGTATTATCCTTGTGTGGTATACCAGACAAATACATTAAAGTGATTTGTGCTATTTACGAGAATAACACTGTAGCGGTTAAGGTTAGAAATGAGGTTAGTAGCTAGTTTTGTATTAAATCAGGAGTTAGATGATGGATGGAGATGATGATGGAGATGATTAGATGATGGAGATGAACCTGGACTTAGATGATGCTGATGATTTAAGCATTCTAGACGAAGGTTTGCGCAAACTGAATGAAGCTTTAGAGGTTTTTCGAGTTCAGGGTGCCAGAATAGGTTTGAAAATTAATGTTAGGAAGACTAAGTCACTAATTCTAGGAATAAGTGAAGATTTAAAGGTGATGTTGGGTAATGTAAAGATTGATCAGATGGGCAGCTTCACTTATCTTGGTTGTATTATTTTTAAAGATCGTGGGAGCAGTGAAGATGTTAAAAGTAGAATAGCCGAGGCTCAGGGTGTTTTTTCACATTAAAAAAAATTGTTTGGAAGAATAGGAAGATAAGTCTGTAAACATAGATTAGACGAAACATGTGGCTCAATACCACTCCCTAGGAGTATTATGTGAGAACGGTTGAGGTGGCTAGAGCACGTTGTGCGGATGAAGGATGACAGATTGCCGAAGATTGTTGTTTTTGGCCAACCGTCTAGGGCTAAACGGAAAGCAGGTCGTCCTCGTCTGGGGCAGGAGGAAGTCATAATGACAAATTTAAAGGAAACGGGACCTTCGTGGGCAGGTGTAAAGGGAGGCTTTCAATAGATTGAGATGGAGGTGGAGCGTGCGTAGCTGTATTGGTCTCAGGCGGCTTGGTGCTGCGCTGAGTTGTTAGTAGTAGTCATATATATATATATATATATATATATATATATATATATATATATATATATATATATATATATATATATATATATATATATATATATATATATATATATATATATATATATATATACATATATATATATATATATATATATATATATATATATATATATATATATATATATATATATATATATATATATATATATATATATATATATATATATATATATATATATATAATATATATATATATATATATATATATATATATATATATATATATATATATATATATATATGTATATATATGTATATATGTATATATATATATATATATGTATATATATATAATATATAAAGCGGGTTATCCAGTAGGGGGCAGCTATCTAATTTCCATTTAATTCCCAATTTAAGACCAACCCATTGCGAAATAGCATTTACTGAAGCATTCCACTTCATTCAAAATCATTTTAATTTATTCAAAGAAAAAATAAGCCTAACCTGAAAAAATGGAATAGATCATTAAAAGAAAATGGACAATGTTGCCTTCCATTCAGTCAGGGACACTAATTTAAAGAAGGCTGTTGATCCTTGTTTGGTCCAAATTTAAAATTTTCTTCTTTCACCAGTAAGTTATCAATCAGAGTCAATATCTAACAACTGCTTTAGCCTCATATGTTAAAACATAAACTGTATTCATATTTTGACCCTTTTCTTTTGTTTCTTTGTAGACAAGCATGATGTGGTAGACCTAGTTTCCGATGATGAAAATAAAGATGATGACGGTGCTAGCACGATCGAATTTGAACCGCCTGTTGCAGCAAGTATGTCTGATGCCACTATTGCTTTAGGAGAGGCTGAAAACCTAAGGGATCCAATGAGATTGAAAAAATGGCCTGTTGGACTTCAAAATGTTGACGACAATTGTTGGTTTTCAGCTGTAATCCAGTCCTTCTTCTATATTCCCGAGTTTCGTAGACTGGTTTTGGAATTTACACCGCTTAAAGTAGAAAGCAAGGATTTGAAACCTTGGGTAAAGTATTAACTTTTCCTATGTAAGTTCAGATCAATATTCAGGTTATTCAGATCAATATCAATGATCTGATCTGATCAATATCAACGATCAATGATCTGAATGGTTATTCAGATCAATATCAGGTTATTAATATTCAGGTTATTCAGGTATCTCCAGGATTGTCGTCTGAAAGCTCAAGTTTTAATTCTGTAGCAAAGCTATTATAATATTATGTTTCCAAGTCTTACAAATTTATAGGTAGTTACCATTCTAATGGAATAGCATGTCTTTTTTAAAGGGATATATTTCTTATTTTTGTTGCTGTCTAGTGTTTCTTCTATTGCTTCTGTGGTTTTGTATTAGACGTTGATCATGTTCCTTTTTCAGCATTATTACGTTTGATAAATAATGCATCGAAAGAGAAAATTTTGATTGATTTGAAAAAAGTTACCTGAATAAAGCAAGTATATTGGTCTACTTTTCTACTGTCATATGAAGTCTATGAAGTTAGCAAGGAAATTCCTGAACACAGTGAATAAAAATATTCAAGCATAGTGAATAATAATTAAAATAATCTATACAAATGTTTCGACCATATATTTAATGCCTTCCTAAGCAAAACAAAAGGTAAAATAAAGGTAAAATTCAACTTACACTAAAAACAGGAAAACTTAAATTAAAAGCATATATTAAACAATTCTGACATCTTTACTTAGCTCAAGTTGAACATTCTTCAAGTTGAACTTGAGCTGAGTGACGATGTCACGACTGTTATATATATAGCTTCAGTTTTAATTTATCGTTCATTATCTCATTTTTATGACTAGAATGCTCAGGGTATAAGTTATAGAAGTATACGCCCCTGTAGAACCGACTGACGGAGATACTAGTGACTCAGATGAATTTTACTTACAGTCACAGGAGCAAATATACAGGGTCCAAGGTAGAAACATGGTGTTTCTATTAGGATATTTTAACGCCCATGTCTGCAGAAAAAGAGATAGATGGTATCCCAGCCTAGGTAAATTTGGTGTAGGAAAAGAAAACAGTAATGGATACAGACTTTTGCGATTTTGTAGGTATAACCTTCTAGTTATAACCAATACTGTGTTTGGTCATAAAATTGCTCATAAGTTAACATGGTATTCATGTGATGGTGAGACAGCAAACCTTATTGATTATGTTATAGTAAACCGAAGACTGGCAGGATCAATACAAGATACTAGGGTATATAGGAGTGATGTTATTGATGTTAAAAGTAAAGATCACAATCTTGTAGTGTCAAGGGTTAATTTAAAGCTGAAATATCGGAAGGGTAACTACCTCCCGGGAAGTTATGATGTTGGTAGACTCCAGGATGAGAATTTGAGAGAAACATTCCTGGAACAATTGAATACTAAACTTGAAAGTTTAAAATTTGATAGTGGAGGATGGTTGGAATAATTTTAGAAAAATAATTTGTGAAGTTCCTGAAGGTGTATTAGGGAAGAAAGCTAGAACTGCAGCTAAGAATATTAGTGAAAAAGCTTTATGTTTAATAGAAAGGAGAAAGGACTTGTACAAGAATTATCTGAATGATAGATCGTATGAAAAACAAAAACAAAAAAATGTAGACAGTGGAAAAAGCATTAAAATATGAACTTAGGAGGTGTGAAGGGGAGGCCATGGATAAAATTGCCGAGGATCTGGAAGATGCAGCTAGACGGCATAATAGTAAAATATTGTACTGGCACGTCAACAAATTGAGAGGGAGTAGTCAATCCGGACTTGGCCCAGTTAAAGATAGGAATGGGGTCGCAATTAGCGATAAGGAAAAAACTAAAGAGAGATGGTCCAAACATTTTGAGTATTTGCTTAACCGAGATAGAGTTGCAGGAAAAAATATAGAGGAAAATGAAAAAGTTTGTGATACTTTGGATGTGAAGGAAAATTTGTTTTGTGAGGAGGAATTAGCAACAGTACTAAAAGGATTAAAGAATAATAAGGCTCCAGGTTCTGATAGGGTGGTAATTGAGTTTCTTAAATATGGTGGCTCTGAGGTTAGAAATAAGTTACTGAAGATTATGAATATGATTTTTGAAAAAGGGGAAGTACCTAACGATTTTAGGAAAACCTTAATTAAACCACTTAGAATAAGAAAGGTGATAAAAATGAGTGTGGTAATTATCGAGACATTAGTCTGGTCTCTGTAGGTAGTAAATTACTTAGTAATATGATACTTTTTAGACTGAGAGATGTCGTAGACAAAGTTTTAAGAGAAGAGCAGTGCGGTTTTAGAAAAGGTAGAGGATGTGTCGACCAAATTTATTTATTTCAACCCTCACTTCGCTTCTTTTTACTATGCATGTTCTGTATCACTGCCTTCAGTGTTGGATACCAACGAATAGCTAAGCTAGCATTAGTCAACCCTTAATTAAAGTCGCTGAAAAATGAAAACTATTGTTTAAAATATGGCTTGAATTTGTTCGACAAATTTCTGGATATTTGGCTAATCTTAGACGTAAAACTAAAATGACTGAACGCACGATGGATTTTACTGTGAGTAGGAATAATGGCAAAAAGTGATTATTTCTGATACCTTAAACAAGTGTATTAGGGCTAGTAATTGTCTTCCGCCATCTGCTTGATTTTTCGAGTCCATCAATAAATGCTGGCCCTCTTACCCTTCTTGTCGGTACTCTCCTTTCACAGACCCATATAATGCCTATATTCTCTTCCTTTGTTATTGACGCTGTACACAATTGAAAGCCTGAGTCAATAAAAAGTTGTGATACTTTTTAAGTTTAATCTGTCGACTAATTACAACTCCCTTATGTTTTACCTTCAGCTTTTATTTCAAGTGTGTCTTATGTGCTTCGAACATACCTGAGAATTTACGTAGGTGGCACAGTTTGTTGATTTTGAAAAAGGTTAACTACCTTTTATTATTTAGCAAGTGAAATAAAGAAAATCAACTTACGAAAAAGGTCAAAAGGTAAGAAATTAGATAAAAAAATATAAAGAGATAGGCTAGACAATATAAAAAAATCAGGCGATATATTTTAAGACCAAAGTATTGACATGTTTGATTTTCAACGCATTTACTGTTATTGCTGCAATCTGACAGAAGGACTTTCAGTCTTGTACAATAGGTTGTAGATTCGGCCTTACCTTACAAGTCCAACAGGTTGGAACATTATATTTTTGGAGCCAAGTTTTTTTCTGGTTAGGCCTAACATTTTTTTTCTTCAGTGAGGCTATTTAAATGGAGTTGTCGTATGTCTAAAGTTTTCTACTATGAGGTATGAAGCGCTAACAGTTTCTTTCTTTTGCAGTGTCCTTGAAAAAAGCCTTGTCCTTTGTTGAAAACATCGGTATCAGTGACACGGAAGATAGCGGAGACGAAACCAACCCTGAGTGGTGTTTAACCGGCAACACATGTGCAACAGATGAAGACTAAGTGTCCTCTGATAGTGAAGAAGAGTCTCAAGGCTTTCTAGATCGGACTAATCTCAATGACTTCTCAGTCCTATTTGATGAAAAAGAGGACGATATTCCACTAGCGCATTATATTCCAGCATTCAAAACTGATTCCGTACCAGCAAGTCGCTCAGGAAAAATTCGCCGCCCAAACAAAATGTGAACCAATTCAGATACCTTGAACGAGCATCATTCATACCTTCCCTTGTACTCAGATCAAGTCAACGGGAAAGCTGGAAGCCACATGAATACTTTTTTGAAGCACTTTCCTGACTAATTTTTTAGACAATGGCTTTTGCAATGAATTTTCATTTCCAGAAGGCCACAAACAAATCTTTGCTCGCTAGTGTCTCCGAACTGGCAGTATTCTTTGACATTTCAATCGTCATGAGTAATCTGAAGCTTCCTCGTCTTCAAATGTTTTGGAGCAAGAAATTTTGAGTCCCTATCATCTGCGAGAAAATGCCTCGAGATCGGTTTTTCAATAGACAGAATGTGAAGTTACTTTTGTTTGACGAGGTTGACGAGGATACCAAAAGAAATCATCTTCTTTGGAAAGTGCATCCCTTGCTGAATTTGCTGCGAGTTGAGTGTCTAAAGCTTGAGCAAGAACAATTCATTTGTATTGACGAGAAAATGATTCCCTTGGCTGGGCAATGCAGCCTGAAGCAGTACGTACCAAATAAGCCAAATCCTCTTGGCTTGAAGAAGCTTGTTTTAGCAGGTTCATCAGATCTGGTGTATGATTTCGTAATCTATCAAGGAAAGACAACCTTTGTGCCAGAACTACAAGCTAAAGGTCTGGGCAGTGCCACTGTGCCACACCTATGCCAAGATCTAAGTGAAGGTTCATACCTTTTCTTTGATAGGTACTTCACTAGCATGTCTTTGCTTGAAAAATTATCCGAAAAGTGCATAAATGTAACTGGCACTTCCATGAAAAATCGACTTGAAGGTCTACCAGCGAAGACCGGTCGTGGACTAAAGAGAACTGGACGTTGGACGTCCCTTAAGTTCACGCGAGAAGATCGAGTTGTAGCCGTTAGGCAGTGGTACGACAACAAGCCCACTTTTCTAGCTTCAAGCTGCTATGCCAAGGAACCCGAGCTACCTGTGTCAAGATACAACAAATCTGAAAGAAAGTATGTAGATATTCCCAGTCCTCTTGTGGTAAGACAGAACATCAAGTATATGGGCGGAGTCGATCTCTGTGACCGCATGGTGAGCTATTACAGATTCAGCAGCAGGACAGAGAAGTGGCTAGTTTGAGTTCTTCATCATTTCATTGATTTGGCTCTTTCAAATGCCTGGCTACTCTAAAGGCAGGATTCAATCAAAGGGAACAAACCCTACGATCAGCTGATCCACTTCAGATTTCAGGTAGCTGAATATGTAGTTGAAGATCTTCAGCGATCAACCAAGGGTACCTTCAGCAAATGTGAAGACGATAATGATGAAGATAAACTGGAGCAGTCAGCTAAAAGAAGAAAAAGATGTCCTTTGCCATCCGGACCAGAGAAGAAATCGAATGCAAAGCATCTATATCACTACGACGTGACGTTGAGGAATTCGGCTCGATGCCGGATGGCTGGATGCAAAATGCGAACGAAAGTGTTCTGCGAAGCGTGTCAGGTCTATCTCTGCTTTCAGGTTGGCAAGCAAGTTGGAGAATGTTTTTCAGATTTCCATAAATGATAAAGGATGTTTTTGTGTGTTATTGATCGTATGTTTTCTTATGGCATTTTGTAACTTGTGTTTGAAAATTACATGAAGTTGAGTCCCAATGTCCAACGGGTTGTACATCCCGCCCGGACCCTCAGAACATTAAAAAAAAAAAAACTTTCATTCCATCGTCTGGTGCTATTTTTTTTATCGGTAAATTCCAAATTTCATATTCGCCCCTACTCAGGAACATACCCAGGACTCAGGAGGTTAAACTGAAAGTAAGGAGCGACACTAAAACTTAAAACGAACAGAAATTATTTTGTATATGAAAGGGGCTGTCCCCTTCTCAACGCTTCGCTCTTTGCGCTAAAGTTTGACTCTATCTCAGAATTTTATTTTTTAAAACAATAAAAAACTTTAGCGTAAAGAGCGAGGCGTTGAGGAGGGGACAGCCCCTTTCATATACGGAATAATTTCTGTTCGTTTTAAGTTTTAATGTCGCTCCTTACTTTCAGTTTAAAAAACTTGTTTTTCTTTATATATTCCTATAAGAGCCATGATAATTCGTTGAAGATCCTACTCTCTTTAGTTTCGAATGTCCTTTTCCTAGAGTCTTGAAGAGTTGACTAATCATGGGGAAAACATGAAACAAATTCCTTTTTCTTCTCATATACTTACTCAATGGATTTTATTAACTTAGCTTAATATTTAGGAACTACGAAATGTTTCTTTTGTCACCAATTTAAGAAGACTCTTTGCACTCATGCTGCGCTGTCAAAGAAATATAGATCCATCCAAATGTAGCTCTATTCTAAGAATTGGTCTTGGAGGTAATTTTAGTCAACATGATGCTTCAGAAACTATCTGTTTGGTAAGTCGTAAACATTTAGTGTTGAAATTATCAGTGAGAAGTCTTTCTTTATCAAACGATTATTTTTACTTGACTTTTATGTTTTATGTGTGTACTTCTTGAAATGGAGTGAGGGGGGGGGGTGTATTTGCTTTTCAAAATGAAATAGAATTTTACAAATAAGGGAAGTGCTGTAACCCCCGTCTATCCCTCAGTCTTTACATTTAAGCACAGCTTTTTATAACAACGCTTCGATATTAGAAAACTAATTTTTTCTGTTAAAACTATTGTTTCCCAAATACGAGAGGAAATCACCTCAATGCCCACTGATTTTGCTTACTCCAAATATATTCCTAAAAATAAATGATACTAAATTAGGGTTCCCTTATTACAGACTGTTTTTAATATTTAGGAACGAATGCACCACCGCTCTCTCTGAGAGTAAAGGGCTAACGGATTGACTATTTCATTTTAATTGTAATTAACGGATATCAAGTAATTATTAATTAGACATTTTTCTGTATTCTCCGCAACTTTTAATCAGCGTTTATCCATTGTACTATAATTATGAAAAGCGACGGATAGCTTTATAGAACCGAGTAGATTCAATAGATTATGTTACAAGTTTCTTAATAATTTTAATAATTTGAATAATTGAAAAAAATTGATTCATTTTGGATAATAAAGAATGAACCGTAAAAAGTGGCTGGGTAACTAGAAAGAAATTCACTTTGTATTTACATTGTTCGCAAGGGTTCTCCTGTATACAACGTATGTACATATATTTCGTTACACTTAGGTTTATGCTTTGGAAGCAAATGGGGTATCCGACACTCTCAATTAAGAATTTTTAATGTCCCCTTTTCTCAAGGCTTAGGACTGTTTCCACCCATGAATTTTCATGCTTATATTGTTGGTGTTCCAGCCCTTGTTCTTTTTTTTCCAGATAAATACCTGTTTTCTTTTCTGTAATTACATTTGCTTAGATTTGCCTATAGTATAATTTTCAATGATTAGTTATCTCGTTTCTATACTATAGTTGTTTTGCAGCAAATAGTCTTCCCGTTTTGGGCAATTGAAAGATAATGTTATTCAAAAGAAGCTAGGGATTTGAACCTTAATTTAGCGGATTGGCTTGGGCCAATCTTAGGTCTACCCCTTTTGCAAAGTTCGTTGTATCGAACTGGTGATTTAGTTTTTAGTCTGTATTGACAGTCTAAATAGAGACACTTTTTAGAGAGTCTTTCTTGAGATTTTATATATTTTTTTTTTGTGACATTTTTAATAATAAAAGTAAGATATTTTCTATATACATGTGAGATTTTTTTTTCAATAACCCAGGCAGGGTATCTCCAGTAAGTGGTGCTGAACAATTTCAGCCACAATAATTTAGTAAGTTTATATACCAATGTTTTTTTTTCAGAAGTGAAGTGAGTTTATGACATTCTAAAGATTTTGAAAGCCCTGCGTTTTTAGATCAGGGAATTCAATTGCCAAATATGTTGTTATTCTAGTTAAATAAGTGCAATTTTAGCTGAGTATTTGGAAAAGACCCAAAATCTTTTAAATAGCCGAACGTTTATTATTAATTTTTAGTGTATGGACTGAAAAAACGCATTGACAATGATTTGTTTTTTTTTCCTGTTATTGCAATGGTGCTACTGTGACAGAAAACCTAGTTTCGACATAGATTAAGATGTTTAATTAGAAATCAATTTGAAATCTGTTTGAGTAGTTTAAAACTTACTGTAACAACTTTAGTTTAATTGTTTTGAAATTTAAATGCACAGTCATTTTGTATTAAAAATTTTTAGTTTATTAATTAAAGAAAAAAAAATCGAAAAAGAAGTTTTTCAAAGAATAGTGAAGAGCCAAAAAAAGATCAAGGAGTAAGTCTTGAAAGGGTATAAACGCCCACTTTGCGAATTTTCCTTGTGCCTAACTGGTATATGAAAATTTTAAAAAATAAGCAAAACACTTTTTTTTAATGCTTTTGTAATTCTTTCGCGAACCGGAAAAATTTTCCCGTGCCTGGCACATTAGCCCAAGTTTCTAGAAGCCGTTAATAGGTTGTATAGTCCCTATAAAGCTAGTCTGAATTAGCAAGTACAAAAATTATATTTTCCTATTATTACCATCTAGTAAGTACAACTTACGACTGTAATCCCCATAAATGTCGATGGGTCGACATATTCAACTGGCTGTGTAACTATCTTTCCCTCATGGGACCTGACTGCTACCAAAAATTTCAAAAATAATTCAGTATTTAATCACCAGAAGACCTTATCATAAATCTAGCGCTAGAAATGTTATGAACCTTCTTCCTCCTCTCCATCAAGTAGTAATCTTTCAAACAAAACTGAGCGTGCCAGAAATCGGAAGACCAGTAATGCTGCATTTTTTATCAGTGTCGCAGCAATTATATCCGGTTGGAAGTTGTGCATCGCTAATGCCCAGGTGAATTGCGTAATTTAGTCCTGCCTAGCAAATATGAGCTTGAGGTCTAATTATATCTGCATGCAGAATAGACGTGGTTTAATCGCTCATATAGATTCTAGCAAGCAATAAAGCTTAATTAGTGTTGATCGTCGTAGTTACTTTGTTTCAGAAATACAAGATCGAGTCATCATAAATCCCTGTCCATTTGACCCTGTACATATGTTTATTATTTCAATGGTTTTGACCCGTAACTGTTATTATTTTTGAATTAAATTATGAGTATTTTCTTCCAGTTACTTCAGTGGTTGGAAGAGGCTTATAGGCTATTAAATAAACAACTTATTAAAGAAGAAGGAAAGGAAACAAATCTGCTGATTAGTTGTTTTTTTGGCCAGTTTACCGTTGAAACTGTGAATGGTGGTAAGTAATGTCGGCAATGTATTTTTCAGAAAGCACGTAGACAATAATAAGATTTCTGAACCTGGAGGTAATAGGCTTACAATTTGTTCAAAGTATTCTCATATGGATGAAGTATCTCTTAAATAAATAATATGTCTTCTTTCTCTCTATGATATGAGTCTCTCTCTCTCTCTCTCTCTCTCTCTCTCTCTCTTCCTTCTCTCTCTCTCTCTGCTCTCTCTCTCTCTCTCTCTCTCTTTCTTTCTGTCTCTCTCTCTCTCTGTCTCTCTCTCTCTCTCTCTCTCTCTCTCTCTCTCTCTCTCTGTTTCTCCCTTTTTGTCTCTCTCTCTCTCTCTCTCTCTCTGCAATGCACTAGGGCCAGATCCCACTTAAAGCCGAGGACTACCCTATTCCCATATGAATGAAATTTTCTTAAGAGATATTGAATTGTATCTTATTTTTCGAATCTATTACTATCACTTTCTTGAAAGTACTCTCTCATTCCCATGTGAAAGAAATTTTTTTCCAAAAGTAATGAGCTTTTTCTCCTTCAAAGGATTTAATTTTGCAGTGGCACCTTCCTTCACACCCTTTTGTGCAACCACAACGCACTGTCTCACGACAGATCTTTGACGCTGGCGAAAATTAGCCTAACCAATTGGGAAGTCACTTTCCATCGGTACCTCTGACCCAGCTAGAGTCAGAAAAACTGGAAGGGTGGGTCTTGATTCCAGGCGGCGACTCCACATATGACCTGACTGTAGTACAGCTCCTAAGGATATTTTGTAAAAGCGAAGCACTAGCTGCAGGAACTCTCTGCATGTTCTTAGTCTTTTGTCGTCGAAATGTTTCTTTCCTAAATTCATTCACGTCGCCGCAGTCTCATTTTACGTCGTATGTCTTCGTGACAAAGCATTCAAGGTCGTGTAGTTGCAGTTCTGTCTCTAGGGAAGGCTGGTTTGTCAGTTTAAGGAAATTCTCCGTCACTCCTGGCATATTGGGTCAAGTCGCAAAGAACTGCCTCTTTGAGTGAGGGATATAAGAAAAAACGGTATCACATCGTGTAAACGCGTGGAAGAACGAAAGTGCCTGCGATTTACTCGGCCTGAGCTGTCTAACTATTTGATGAATGGGAACGTAATTTAGGTTGGTACCGACGCCAAACGCAATAAATAGTTCGGACACTCCAAGTCTGTTTTGTTTGCATCCACTTGCAGGAATTCTTTCGACTTCAATGGGATTTGTGTGTTCGGAACAACTTTCAGTAGTGAACCCTTGCCTCGCTCACTTCTGACCGAAGGCTTTAGACAATCCAATCTGTAAACATCGATTGCGAGGTCAAGTCTCTCGAATTGTCTCAGCTCTATCATGGAGAAAAATACGATCAAGTGGGCAGCTTCACTTACCTTGGTATTATTATCAGTAAAGATGTTGGGAGCAGTGAAAATGTTAAAAGTAGAAGAGCCAAGGCTCAGGTTGTTTTTTCACAAATAAAAAAAGTTTGGAAAAATAGGAAGATATGTGTGCAAACCAAGATTAGAATATTAATTAACATAATTTGCACTTTAGTGACAAAAAAAATGTTTTTACTTCTATAACTTTAATAAATCAAATAATATTAACATTTTGATTACTAAATATCAGTATATGTATATTAAACTGACAATGCACATTCATTTGTATTTTTTGAGTAAAGTGCAAATTATGTTCTGGCCTTGGGAAGGCATAGGGGTTTTGAACCCTACTCGTGTTAATTTCTGCTCGTTCTGAGTTTGACTCGGTTAGTTATTGTAATTTCTGTTCTTTTTGGGTTTCATTTATTTATTGATGCTGATTTATGGTAGTTTCACGATTGGTAGATTATTTTATTTTATTTTTGCTCATTTTGGTTCAATGGAGTTCTTTACTTTTCTTTGAAAATCTTATTTTGAGGAAATTTTTTTTTAAATTAATTTCTATTCATTTTATAGTGACATGGTCTTTTCGGGGCAAAATAAAATAATTCTTTAAATTTGTTCGTTTTTTTAAGACTTTATGGTTTGGCCTGCTATTTATATGCTAGAGAAAAATTTTCAGCAATTTTTAACAACATACACCCTTTTAAAAATCTGGACACAAATAGTAGTGTTTAATTTAGTTTCATACCTCCTCTAGTTGACCTGAAATAGAAAACTTGATACCATTCGCAAAAAAAATCTGTTTACTTTCATTGATAGCTTGGATATACTTACGCTATTTTGATTTGGTTGAATTTTAAGAGCAGAAGTAGCCTTGAAAGTTTGAACATAACACCCTCAATCGTTCTTGGTATACTGCTGAGATGTCTTATCGGTAATTAGAATTAACACTGTGAATTTTTATTTAATCTTATGGAAAAATATCGTGTTTAATCATAGGGGGCAATGGGGAGGGTGGGCGTGGGAGGGGGACTAGTTGCCCTTCAATTACGTTCGACTTTTAAAAAGGGCATTAGCCCTTTCTATTTTCAATTGAATGAGCCCTTTTCGAAGTTCCTGAGATAACTGCTTCGATACGAAGTGCCCTGGTCTATACCAAAAAAAAAGAAAAAAAAAATACATAATACATTGTGCTTATATCGATCTTTACTATAGAATTGTTAAGCCTTCCAATCACTTTCGACTATTAAAAAGGGCACTAGCCATTTCAATTTCCACTCGAATGAGGCCTTTTTCAGTTTTTACGACAACGTTTTCCATAAACACCTTATATGTCCCCAGGGGATAAGTTACATCTCTTACCTCAAGGGCTGCGAGGTGATTGTCATCGTCAAAGACCTAATTTCCAGAACTTTCAACGAAGTTAAACAAAATGCCTACCTCAAAGTTTTGATTGTATATATTTGGGGAAATGGTGGGCTTGAGAGGGGCGTTAGTTGCTCTCTGATCACTTTCAACTATTCAAAAAGGCACTAGCTCTTTCAATTTCCAATCGAATGAACCCTTTTGAAGTTCCTACAACAATGTTTTCAATAAAAACCTTATGTGCCCCAGGGCATAACTTACAACCCTTGCCCTGAACTCTGGGGGGTGTCATCTTCAAAGACCTAATTTCCAGAACTTTCAACTATGTTGAAGAAAATGGCCGTCTCGAAATTTTGATTGGATGTGTTTGGTGAAATGATGGGTGGGAGAGGGGGTTAGTTACCCTCTAATCTAAAAATCTAAAACTTCCGACTATTAAAAAGGGCACTAGCCCTTTCAATCTCCAATCGAATGAGTCCTTTTTGAAGTTCCTACGACAACGCTTTCTATAAAGAAAAAAACCTTATGCCCTAGGGAATAACTTACAACCCCTGCCTTGAGGGCTGCTTGGGAATGTCCTCCTCAAAAACATAATTTCTATCTGGTAATCAACTACGCTGAAAAAATGGCTGTCTCAAGATTTTGATTGGATGTGTTTGGGGAAATGGTGGGCGTGGAAGGGGTGTTAGTTGCCTTTCAATCACTTTCGACTATGAAAAAGGGCTTAAGCCACTCCAATTTCCAATCGAATGAGTCCTTATTGAAGTTTCTACGACAACTCATTCGATACGAAGTACCCTGGTCTAAGACGAAGAAAAAAAAATACATTGTGCCCAAATCGTTCTTTTCTTAGGCAGTGCTATTGCGCTTGCGCTGCCTGTGATGATGAAAATGACAGCTAGATGACAGGTAGAAAACAAGCAGTTGACATGGAGGCAAATTAAAGCCGTTTGTAATTTTTCATGTTTGAACTAACGAGCGTTTTTTTTTTTTTTTTTTTTTTTTCTCTTCTTTTTGAATATCGGCTTTTTCGCGCAATCTGGATATATTTTTTTAGTTAGTTTATTATCAAAATATTTCTTTTCTTATCATATTCAGAACAATAGATAGAATTCCAGATATTTTTACTTTAGTCCACTCTTACTTTCATATACGATGGCCATCGATTACCCCGGACTAGCATATTTGAGCGGTCATGTCTTCTCATTTTAACAAACTCGTATTTTTGTCAGCCATTTTGAATTTGAGGCACCTAGCGGCCTTACGGAACATCTTAGGTTATTTTTGCGTTCATATTCGGAACCAATGCCATCAATTAACCCATACTAGCCTATTGGAAAGGTCACGTCTTTTTCTTAAGCTCATATTCAGAACATCTGCCATCGATTACCCCATACTAGCCTATTTGAACGGACATGACTTCTCATTTTGACAAACTCGTATTTTCTTCCGCCATCTTGGATATCAAGCTGCCTAGCGGCATTTTGATGAAAAAATTCACTTGCAAAACCGAGCTATATTAAAGATCATTCTCGAAAGTACATACCACCCAATATTGGTGCTTTCCTCAAACACGAAAGTATTCTGATGTTTTTCGACGCTTTTCGCCCGCCCTACTATCCTTTCAAAGGGATGCAAAACCTTCTTAAACTTTTTGGTGGCCATTTATTTTTAGCTTAGTTTTGATGATTTTTCGCCTACATTTTGTTCTTTTTTTTCCTTTTAATTTAGCACCCGCTACTGCCAAAAATTGCAGATGTTCATTTGGACGTCTTTAAAAAAAAAATAAATGTATTTGCGGTTTTTTTTCTAAGTTTTTAAGATCCTTATGGTGGTGTGTAAATTCATATTTTTCCTTTCCTTAGCACTTTTCAACGAAACGTTCAAACTTGTTGTTTTTTCTTTTTGGGTGCATGTCGTAAATTATAAACAAACTTTTTTAAAGATGAGGATGGGATCCACTCAAAACTTGTCAAATCGGCTCCCACTTCTTTTCTTCTTCTTCTTTTGACATTGTTTTAATCTTTTCCGAAGCCCGGTATTGTTTCTTCATCTTTTAAAGTTGGGGTGGTAATTCCTGTTCCAAAATCTGGCAAAAGAGCTATCCGATCTTGTGATTCTTTATGACCTATAACGAAGGTTTCTATAATTGGTAAGCCTTTTGAATTGGCTATAAAGATCTTTTTGAACACTTGGATGTTGGTCTTCATCAAGTGTTTCAAATAAGGACAGGGCTGTGACCATGCCCATGCAACATTTGATACAATGATCAATGAATAAAGGTCTTCTGGCTCCACGCTATCTACACTTTTAATTGATATAAAAGGAGTCTTAGATAATATTTCACATGCTTCCAATCTTTCAGCTCTAATTAGTGGTGGTATTCCCCTGTCTTTGGTTAGAGTTCTTAAATCCTGATATCGATGGCTTATAATAAAATTTGCTGCTTCTGTTTCTTTTTCTAATCCAATTTCTGTTGGTTATAGATTTAGAGAAAGTAGATTTTTATCCTCTTATATTTTTACTATATATTTGACGGAGTGTATTTACAATATCTACAACACTTATCACAGGCTTAACTACACTCGACAATAATCGAGCTCAACTAATTTGCCACAAGAGTACTTTATTTCCAGTTTCTGATACTGTTCTTCATTGGTTACCCTATCGAGTTTCATTTGGCTCAATGGCTCAATATAT
>NC_142799.1:18266975-18313867 GCF_049724085.1 Artemia sp. Qi Xiang Cuo
CTCTCTCTCTCTCTCTCTCTCTCTCTCTCTCTCTCTCTCTCTCTCTCTCTCTCTCTCTCTCTCTCTCTCTCTCTCTCTCTCTCTCTCTCTCTCTCTCTCTCTCTCTCTCTCTCTATCTCTCTCTCTCTCTCTCTCTCTATCTCTCTCTCTCTCTCTCTCTCTCTCTCTCTCTCTCTCTCTCTCTCTCTTTCTCTTTTTTACTCTTTCCCCCTCTGTCTCTCTCTTTCTCTCTCTTTCTCTCTCTTTCTCTCTCTCTCTCTCTCTTTCTCTCTCTTTCTCTCTCTCTCTCTCTCTCTCTCTCTCTCTCTCTCTCTCTCTCTCTCTCTCTCTCTCTCTCTCTCTCTCTCTCTCTCTCTCTCTCTCTCTCTCTCTCTCTCTCTCTCTCTCTCTCTCTCTCTCTCTCTCTCTCTCTCTCTCTCTCTCTCTCTCTCTCTCTCTCTCTCTCTCTCTCTCTCTCTCTCTCTCTCTCTCTCTCTCTCTCTCTCTCTCTCTCTCTCTCTCTCTCTCTCTCTAGACTCATCAGTGCTGCTGCAGCTTGCTTGCTCGCCCAGTCAGTTTTGAACTTGAGAAAAAAAACCCAAAAAAATGTGTGGGTGAGGCCTATTTACAGAATTTCTGGAGCGAATGACGATAGCGATGCGAATTTTTTCAACTTGAGCTTGAAGCGCTGCGAAGCGAAGATTTCGATGAACGAAGCGTATTTTTCCGCGGGGCGACGCGAAATTCGCTAGGCGATACGAAATTTGCGCTCTGTCAGAACTAAGCTTTAAAGCTTAATTCTCACTGACCGCGACAAAAAACTGTCCGCGAAAAAAATTGTTTGCGATGAAAAGCGAAAATATCTTGACAATCCGCACTGAAGGCGAATTGTCGCCTGAAATTTTTTCCTTCAAGAGATGAAGGCAAAAATTTGAATACTTTTCGCTTTGCTTGTGCCCTTATTTTACTTGCAACAAACGAAAAAAGACAAAACTGTGGGTGAGACCTGTTTTTCAGCAGCGATCGGCTAATGGTGCATTTAATTTTTCGTATCAAAGAACTTGATAAAGAAGACCCTGATTTTTATTTTTATTACTTCAGGATGTATCCTGATCAGTTTAAAATGATCCATAATCTCATCAAAACTCAAATAAAAAAAATAAAAAAAGTAAAAAAAATGGAGACAGCCAATCTCAACAGAAGAACGTTTGGCAGTAACTTTGAGATACCTAGCTACAGGAGAAAGTAAAATGTCTCTTTCATTTCAATACAGAATTGGTAGGTCTACATTGACTTCGATTATTTCAGACGTTTGCAAAGCAATATATTATGCCCTCCAGCCTCATTACTTACCCAGTCCTACCCTGGAACTTTTGAAGCAATCAACCAAAGGGGTCTTTGAAAAACGGAACTTTCTAATCTATATTGGTGCTTTGGATGGAAAGCATGTAAAAATTCAGTGCCCACCAAAGACGGGATCAGAACACTATTGCTATAAGAAACACTTCAGTTTGACTTTAATGGCTATGTGCGATCCTGACTATAAGTTTATTGCGGTTGATGTAGGGTCTGGAGGAAGAAATATTGATGGTGGTGTATAATATGGTGTAATAAATAGTGATTGGAAAAGCTGTGCAGAGAGGAGATTTCCCCCCCCCCCCGGATTCAAACTTACCTCAAACTAATAATAAATTTCCTCATGTTATTGTAGCAGATCAGGCTTTCTCCCTTCAAGCTTATATAATGAGACCTTTTCCTGAACAGCAATTGACGACCAAAAAAAAAAAGATTTTTAATTACAGACTAAGCAGAGCCGGAAGAACCATTGAAAAGGCCTTTGGAAGTTTAGTGGCAAGGAGGAGGATTTTTAGAACTGAAATTTATTGTAAGGTTGAAACAGCTAAGGACATTATTGAGGCTACAATATGTCTCCATAATTTGTTAATGTCTTATGCACTAGATGGTGATCAGAATTGGTACTGCACCCAAGCATTTACAGATACAAAGGATAGAAATCGTACAATTCAGTTAGAGGATAAAAAAAGGATAAAGATCCTCCTGAGCCATTGCTGGTACATATGGCGTCGAGTCGCCATTTCAGTTGCTGGTTTTTTTTACAGGGACAAGTAGCAAGCTTGTCGCCCAACCTTATTGCAGCGGGGATCGAACCCTGGTGCTCCGTATTATCGAAAATGCCCACAGCTAGGGGTTTGGCGACATGTTGGTGGTACAGAAAATTTCAACCCCTTAAATAGAGAAAGTTGCAACAGATCTTCACATCCTGCTGTCAATGTTAGGGAGCTGTTAAAATGTTATTTAAATAGTGCAAAAGGCTCTGTTCCTTGGCAGAATGATCATGTCACGAATACAGGAAGAAAAAATTAGTTGTTTGTAAACAGTCTGATAAATTGTACTTGTTTATCAAAAATAAAACTTATGTTTCTCCAAATTCTATGTCATACATGAGCTCTTGCATTTTTATCTCCAGGGAAGTTTTACTCTGGTCACTCGACCTTTTCATTGGCTCATGCATGCTTTTTAAAAATAGCGTATCACTATATTCAATATCTGGTGTATTCGTGATTTGAATCAAATTGTCCATTTTTTCCATAATTTCACTTTCAAATGCACTACCATTTTTTCTTATTTTTTTTTCTCTCTCTTTTAGGATTCATTTTGTTTTTTAGGAGTAAAAATGTCATTTTGAATTGGCTCATGGGTTACTTCTTCATCCTCAATGAAAAATGAGTTTTCATATGTTATTTCTTTTTCTATGACCTCTGATGAAGACTCATGCTCTGCTTGAGGAAAACTTTTAAAATTTATGGAAGTGTCTCCACTGCCTACGAATGGTAGAATAAAGGTCATGATGTGGAACCAGGCCCATGGCCTTTTCTTTCCACCTTTGGCTCCACTTTTTGAAAGCTTTTGAAGCTTGGCCTCCCTCATGGGAGTATTTCTCAGACCCTTCCACTTTTGTTTGCAGTTTGAAACTGAATAAAAACAAAACAAGTTTTAAAGTACTATTGGTTTTACTGATTTTGATTTCTTTGTAAGCTCTTTTAACAACTTTATGACAAAAAATAAGCATTCAAAGAAGTAGGCTAATTCAACTAATCAAGTTGATGTTATTTATTAATTAAAGTTTGTAAAGGCTGATTAAACATAGACATTGGAGCTAATTATAGACGTTGGAGCTAGACTAAATGCTATGATGTGGAACCAGGCCCATGGCCTTTTCTTTCCACCTTTGGCTCCACTTTTTGAAAGCTTTTGAAGCTTGGCCTCCCTCATGGGAGTATTTCTCAGACCCTTCCACTTTTGTTTGCAGTTTGAAACTGAATAAAAACAAAACAAGTTTTAAAGTACTATTGGTTTTACTGATTTTGATTTCTTTGTAAGCTCTTTTAACAACTTTATGACAAAAAATAAGCATTCAAAGAAGTAGGCTAATTCAACTATTCAAGTTGATGTTATTTATTAATTAAAGTTTGTAAAGGCTGATTAAACATAGACATTGGAGCTAATAATAGACGTTGGAGCTAGACTAAATGCTATGATTTGGAACCAAGCCCATGGCCTTTTTTCCACCTTTGAAATTACATTTAATAGCTTTTGAAGCTTGACTTCCCTTATAAAAGCGTCCCCAAGTACCTTTCTGCAGTTTGAACTATGCAGTTTGAAACTGAATAAAAAAAACATTAAAATATTATTTATTTTACTAATTGTGATTTTTTGGTAAGTTCTTTAAACAGCTTTATGACAAAAAAAAAAAAAAAAAAAAAAAAAAAAAAAAAAAAAAAAAAAAAAAAAAAAACAGATTCAAAGATGTAGGTTGTTTCAACCAATCAATTTGATATTATTCATTAGATAAACTTTGACTAAGGTGACTAAACATAAACTGTATAATAATGACAACAAGGAGTGAATTGATATTGGGAAAGAGGGCTTGGGTGCTAGGCTATTCATTTCAAAAGTAAAATCCGTAGAAACTGACTTAGACATGAGCTAAATATTATAATAAAGACAACAAGGGGGGGGGGGGGCTGATTTACTTCAAAGCAGTAGGCTTATTCAACCAATAAAGCTAGTATTATTTATTAGGCTAAATTTTTTCCAAATTACTGGGCAATTTGCATTCGGATTATCAGAAAAAAAATCTGTCCACCCCACCCAAAAAATAACAACATTAAAATCCTCACAACTTAGCTCTTACTGACAAACCGTCTTTCTCGGTGGAACAAAGAATTTTTGAAACTGTATTGTTGGATCACAAGCTGTGGAACAACAGAGTTCAAAACCTCAACTCACGACTGGGAAATATCAACAATCCAAATCCACAGTTTTCCTTTCTAGTGTACAATCCTGATTGTCGGTAGAAAAAATTTTCATAATCTAGATTACCAGCGGAACAGCAAATTTACAATTCAGATTGGGATTTTACAATTTGGCTTGTCAGTGGAAATGGCCTCGAAGCTTGCTGTAGAGAGTCGCGGTAGAGAGGCGACAAATAAAATGAAAAAATTCACATTCTGATCACCAGGCGTTTTGGCGTTCTTTTGGGGTCTAAAAAAGGACTCAGCAAAACCCTCGGGATTAGATGTGACCCATTTTTAAGCAAGAATAAGAAGAATGCAATCAATTTCTTTCTTCTAAGAGATGAGGAAGTTTCTTCTTTTATCTGTTTTCCCGTACTTTTCAAGAAAACTCAGCTAAGGCTGATAAAATGAGTTGCTCCTTCTATCAATCCTCTATTAAAGCACTGATTTTTTGGTACTTAAGCTATCGCTGTATATTATCTTTATAAGCTTATTCTTTCAGCCACCTAAAGAAAAAAATGATGTCAGTAGCAAAGGGAATCATATTCAAACTGCCGGAAAAAACTTGACAGAAATTGAGGATAAAACTGATATTGCTACACCACGGGCCCACTCTTCTAAAACACCAGTTAAATCCAGTAAAAAGAAGGACAAGGTAATATTATTGGTTAAATGGTATAGATCTAGAATATTAATTTAAACTTATGAAAAAATGAAGTTTAATTAAAGTTTAAAGTTAATTTGAGTTCAAATGAAATTTTTAGTAAAGAAGGCATGTTTATAGGTTTCAAACAGTTTCAGTGCAGATAATATAATACTAAGGGCTACTTACTGTGCAGAAAATAGGTTGTTAAAAAGAAGTAGGCTCTAAAAAAAGAAATAGGTAATAAAAAAGAGAAGTGGGTATTAAGAGAAGAAAACAGGCTAATAAAAAAAAAGCATTGGTTGGCTATTACAGAAAGAAATATGCATATTGTTGCCATTGGGGTAGAAGCTACTCATTTGTCTTTCAAATTTATTATCAACTTTTGTTCCGCTGAATCAATGAAGAATAAAAGTTTATATTAATTAGCTGTTGCTGTTGCAATAGGAATATCTGCAAAGAAGGGGAGGGGGGTTCACCCCTTCTCCTCCTTGAAGACAAAAATTATATAAAAGGTGCTATATTCGATAATGTATAGAAATAGTTCCTAATAGCTCCTAATAGCTTCTCCATGCCCTTATTGAGAGCGCTTAAAAGTTAAAGCTGTAAATAATTGGATACTATAATTTTGTCATACTCCTTAATGTCTTATTGTTGGTTCTAGGTGTTTATCCCCCCTGGTGATTACCCCTCCGGCAAATACCCCCCCCCCCCGATAAATATCCTCCCGTGGAAAATAAGGGTTTCCAATTTTGAGAATTTTATTTGAGTTTTTTTTTCATAGGAAGAAGGAATTTGCGATCTCTTTAGAAACACCGTTTCTAAGGAGATGCTACCGTAAGTCATACTTTTTGATTTTTCAACGTTGTAGCGACAAAAGATAACTTGTTTCAAATATTTTTTGGTTGCAGTAAAGTGGGTAATCGTACGTTGGGTAATTTTTTTCAAGGGGGATAACCTTTCCTATTGAATTCTCCAATGGTGAAGTATGATGATTAGTTTCGGGGCGAGATTCTGACTCCCCTTTCATCTCTCTCTCTCTCTCTCTCTCTCTCTCTCTCTCTCTCTCTCTCTCTCTCTCTCTCTCTCTCTCTCTCTCTCTCTCTCTCTCTCTCTCTCTCATTCTCTCTCTCTCATTCTCTCTCTCTCTCTCTCTCTCTCTCTCTCTCTCTCTCTCTCTCTCTCTCTATCTCTCTCTCTCTCTCTCTCTCTCTCTTTCTCTCTTTCTCTCTCTCTCTCTCTCTCTCATTCTCTCTCTCTCATTCTCTCTCTCTCATTCTCTCTCTCTCATTCTCTCTCTCTCATTCTCATTCAAAGTCTTTTCTTTAGTATTACTTTCTTTAGTTTATTAGCGTCATCCAATTTACCATTTCTGAACAGCTTTAGTTTATTTCGCAGCATTTCTGAGCAGCATTACAGCTTTAGATTAGTGTCTCCATGGGCTGATTGATGTAGGGCCGATCACTGGAGCATTTATGAAAAAAAAAGTTTCTGGGAAAGAAATTAAATTTTTGCTTGTTTAACTTTTTATGGAAAGTAGCAATGTTTTTATCAAAATTTTGTGAATCGTAAAACCACGACCAATCTTGAGTATTCAGCCATGTAACAAAGGAAAGACCGCCAGGGTTACTAAGAAGGCGGTAACTCCCACCAAATGAAGTAAAGCTGAGGTGGGACTGTAAAATCATTCATATTATTAAGAATAACATCAAGAGAGGTGTTTCCTCTAGCTATTACGATTTTAACCATTTGGTTAACCATAAGAGAAAAACAAGTTGAATCCTCCTTAATAGCATTAGCATCATCAATTAAAAATTGTCCAGCATTGGGAAACTTAGAAATAACAAAATCATCGGTTGCCTACAATTGCTTGGTGAATCTGCATTTTTCATCAACATTTTGGTTCGGCGAGTAATAAAAGACAGCTATTGCAATAAGGTTTAACGGTACGGGGGAGTAGCTTCGGCCTGATACTTAACCAAAGAATTTCGTCATACTTAGATAAACTAGGGATTGGAATTGTTTTTGGGTAAAGGATTCTCCTACTAAAAAGTAAATGTGGGCGGGCATAAAAAGGGAGGCTTTGAATAGATTTGGATGGAGGAGGAGCTTGCGTAGCTGTGTTGGCCTCAGGTGGCTTGGTGCTGCGGTGAGTTGTTATTGGTAGTAGTAGTATTGGAATCACCACTGTCGAAACCCCAAACAGAAAGGTGATACAACTCCCCCCCCCCCTACCCTAAATAACGAGATAATCACTTTTCTACATGGGTAGTACTATGTGTCTTATTTTTATTCTTGTTTTTTTTTCTATAAGGACTTGTTAAAATCTGATACTGGAGTTCACGACGGGAATTTCCTAGATGTTGCTCTAAGAAAGTATGACGCTATTAAAGAGGATCTTGAAGCTCAAAGGAAGATGTATTCTGACTTAATTGCTTCGCATTCTGCGGCTGTCAGCGAGTTGGAACTGTATAAGGTAGAATTATTTTTGTTTTAGTTCTAAGGGTTTTATGTGACTTATAGACGCGTAGGCTACGGAGGAATTTATTTTGGGGACGGCAAGTTTGTTGAAACATTAAATAACAGGTGAATTTTACGAAAAATATATCTACAGTTGTAAAAATCTAGACAATTCTGGGGGAAAGGGGGGAAGACAAAAGGAAAGTCTGGAGATTTTATGCTTTTTCATCAATTTTCTACAGCTTTCCTATAGGTTGCATTTTTTATAAAGCAAACAGTTAGGTATTTGTCATAAATTTCAAGGTCTAGGGGGGGGCCAGATGCCCCCCCTGCCCCCCTCCCTATGCCCACGACAACTGTGATTAACAGATATTGTAAACTAGGTAATGCGATGCAAAACTTGCTCTTTCCTTTCTGTTTCCACTTTCCTTTTTTTCTACTTTTCCTTTAACCAGTCTTTCCTTTAACTTGCTCTTTCCTTTCTTGTCTTTTTTTTTAACCGCTACGGTAAATAGGAGTACTTTACTGATGCTTAGGTACCAAGGACAGTGAAAATCTGTTTGAATAATCAAAGTGGCAGCTTACACTAGTGGATGTCTTAAAAAAAGAAGAAATGAAGAATTCAATTTTTAATGGGAAAGAGCTCCATGTGCAGTAATGTGCTTATAGAAAATTGTAGTTATAAAAAAATATTTAGCTCCTGTAATTAAAACAGGACAAACAAAAAAGCATAAAAAACAACAGAAACAAAAAAAAAAAACTGCAAAAGAATGCCAAAATAAAAATTGTCAGAAATGTAAATAAAACAAAAAATTAAAAGGGAGATGAACAAATGAACGGAAACAAAAACAGGGGACAAATACTAAACATGGACAGCGACTGTACCATTTAATAAGAATAGGGAAACTAGCGCTATAATTTGTTTAGTTTTTCGTTTATATTTTTTATCGTTTATCTTTCGTTGATTTGTTTATTGCTTATATTTTTCGTTTATTTGTTTATTATTTATTCTTTCAGTAATGTGGGGGGCAAAGGTTTTTTTCATATCTGGAGGTACAACAGCCAACGGAATACAAGGTAGGAACAGGTTGGGAAACGGCTTGAAGAGTTTGCAATCTGGGTGGCTAGTGTCCATTCGGAAAAGTGTATTACGAGCGAAGGTTTTTCGTGGCTTTTTTTAACGGGCGCACAACCTACCTCTCCTGTATTCAGGGGCATCGTTTCGGGGGGGGGGGGGGGGGAGTTGCCCCCACCCAAAAATTTAGAGAAAAACTATTATTTAGCTCATGCCCCTTGACTATCCGGAATGGACCCCTCTTCCCCCCCCCCCTCGATACAAATGCTGGAGCTATTCTCCGGCCATATCTAACCAATTTTTTTTTTTTTTTTTTTTGGAAAGGAGACAGTATGAGACTTCGCATTTTTTTTTAAAATTATTAGCGTTGCTCTTATTGGGATATATTCAGTTTTATATGACTCTTACCTGAAAATGCCAGGGTGGACAAAGGAAGCGTAACTCAAATAATGGGAAGGGGGATGCCAAAAAAACTTTTAAGGCTATCGATGGTAACTGCAGGGGGTTCAGGTAGGTTGAAATTTAGCTGGTCAAGTATCCTGCCATTCGACTTTGTTTTTCTACAACTTTTATATTAGTATCGAACAGCTTTACGAATAACTCTTTAGTTTTTTCTTTAGTATTACTTTCTTTAGTTTATTAGCGTCATCCAATTTACCATTTCTGAACAGCTTTAGTTTATTTCGCAGCATTTCTGAGCAGCATTACAGCTTTAGATTAGTGTCTCCATGGGCTGATTGATGTAGGGCCGATCACTGGAGCATTTATGAAAAAAAAAATTTCTGGTAAAGAAATTAAATTTTTGCTTGTTTAACTTTTTATGGAAAGTAGCAATGTTTTTATCAAAATTTTGTGAATCGTAAAACCACGACCAATCTTGAGTATTCAGCCATGTAACAAAGGAAAGACCGCCAGGGTTACTAAGAAGGCGGTAACTCCCACCAAATGAGGTAAAGCTGAGGTGGGACTGTAAAATCATTCATCCGGGTTGCAGCGGTAGCTAGCAACCTAGTAAGAGATATTATTAAGAATATCATCAAGAGAGGTGTTTCCTCTAGCTATTACGATTTTAACCATTTGGTTAACCATAAGAGAAAAACAAGTTGAATCCTCCTTAATAGCATTAGCATCATCAATTAAAAATTGTCCAGCATTGGGATACTTAGAAATAACAAAATCATCGGTTGCCTACAATTGCTTGGTGAATCTGAACTTTTCATCAACATTTTGGTTCGGCGAGTAATAAAAGACAGCTATTGCAATAAGGTTTAACGGTACGGGGGAGTAGCTTCGGCCTGATACTTAACCAAAGAATTTCGTCATACTCAGATAAACTAGGGATTGGAATTGTTTTTGGGTAAAGGATTCTCTTACTAAAAAGTAAAAGGCCACCACTTTATTTCCTAGTCCTAGATCTGGGGGAATGAGCTTAATATACTGTGAATAATTTTACAAAATGAGGGATTCTGGATCATGGAACTGGATCATGGCATTTCTGTAAATGCTATAACATCTATGTGTTTTGAGTCCAATAACACGGGAAATTCCGGAAGCTTGTCAATAGTTCGGGAGTGTTCCCTGGGAAGGGTTCAGTTTTGGATGTTAGGACCTCGGAACGGCAGTATTGGGGGTTGAATGATCTAGGTTGTTGATAGGTACGGGGAATCAAAAGGACATGGACAGGCAGCAATTGGGAGGGTGATTATGGTTTCCAGTTGATAGCAAGAGAGAACAAGAAGCCTTTGTTATAGAATATTTTGCTGATGCAAAATCTCTCAAACCAGAGTTGCATTGATAGGGTTGGAATGGCGTAGGGATAAGTTGACTCGAGTAACGCTGATTGACAAAACTCTGGTTCACGATTGTTGTTTAATACATTCTTAATAATTGATTCGCATTCAAGAACCCTTTCTTTTAGCAGTTAAATCAGTGGATGCAAAATTGTTGCTGTTTGTTCTAAAATCTACTATAAGACATGCAATTCTATAAACACTGCTTTGTGTTCCGGTTTTGATATTCCTTATGTTCTTCATCGTGGCTTACGCTCTTTTATGGACCAAAAAAATATATATATATATAAAAAATGGGGCGTTACTTTGTTTTTTAAATAAAGCTTTTTAATTGATTAAAACGCTATTGAAGCTATTCATTTATAATAATTGAAATCGTTTGTTATGAGATTATTTACTCTTATAAATAATTCGAATCATTACTTTACGTTTCAAATCTTCAATATAGCAATCCTATCTTAAGTTTTCTCAGCTATAGAAAACATTTTTTCCGATTGTGGAGCATCAGCAACTGATTTCCATCAGTACCTTATATTCAGTGAATAGGATTCATTTCAGAACTTTATACAAGAGGGAAAGCCCCATCTTTTGCGATGGGCTTGACGTTTGAAATCTGGTTTTTGGACGTATTACGTGGGACAAGATGTGACATATGTTACTTGTGTCACAACGTGTCCTCTTAAATATAAAACTGCTGATATGTATTCAAAGCGCCCTTTTATGACGAACTACACAGACGACTGCTCCCTTTTAATTTCGAAAACACTCCTCTCCTTAGCCGTAAAACCGCCAATTTTAATGTGATTTTTCTATTTAGGAAAAGGCTTCAAGATTAGAAAAGCAATGCGAAACCCTTTATTACGAAAGGAACACGACAATTAGAGAATCCGAAGGTCTGCGACAGCAATGCACGGCTGCTATCTATCAGTGGATTGACGCTGTCCAAGCAGGAGATAAATTGAAAGAAATGCTTGCAAAGGTAAGTCAAAATCCACGGCAATACGCTTTATCCAGGGTAAGCTGGCAGGGTAATTAGAGAATCGAACGTCTGTTACAGAAATGCGCAGCTGCTATTTATCAATGGAATAACGTTGCCCAAGAAAGGGAGATTTTGCTCAATTTTTTGCCGATAGGTTGGCGTTTTGCAACGTTTTGAACTAGAATCACTCAAGGATATTTTAATAAGTATGATTTAGGGACCGAAGTTTGTTACAAAATAGTTTGTTAGCACAAACTATTTTGTCATAGTTTTTTCTATCTTCAATTTAGCTGTCTTTGCCAAAATGTCATTACAAAACGTGTCACTGTTATTTTCTTTTATGGGACAAAGGGCCATTGTTTTTTTTTCTGTCTTCGGACCAAATATGACTTTTCTTTTGGTTTCAAATGTATTGCATCCTGATCGTACGCCGTTAAATGATTAGAGCCATTTTTCCTTTTTTTGCAATCATTATAATTTAAACCTTTAGAATAGCAACTGATAGCACGTTCATGACGCACGTGACATAATGATAGCTGATAGAGAGTTCATAATATGACATAATTAGGCAAATAATAAATTAATATCATTGATGTCGATAAGGACATTTCTAAAGAAAATTTTTCGTGATACATTATCTTCTTTAGCATGCATTCAAATATGGAAAGGGCGAAGGGTAATTGGTACATATTTCGTTTTGTTTTGGATGCTTTTTAGGGTACTAGACGGGAAACGAAAAAAAAATAGAAATAATTGAGCAAACCAAGAGAAAAATGTCAGTTAAAAAAACGAAGCGAAAAAGCAAAAACAGTTATTTCAGTAACGACCTCCGCCAAGCCGTCCTCAGTGCTAAAGAAAAACTAATCTTTAGAAGTCAAACCTAACAAAACAGAAGATGCACTGAAAGAAACCAATAAAAACCAAGTTAGAACAAATAAAAGACTTCATAAATTGGATTTGGCAAGAATTCTGCCCCTACCAGTTAAGTTTGCCTGTCGACTAACCTGTCTTTTGCTAAAACGATCAAAAGGTCTTGGTTTAAAATGAAGAATATTACTGGGTTCTCTTTTTATATTAAATCCTCGTAAGTTGGGTTAATTTCGATTTTCTCCCTGAAAGATCGTGGCCTTAAAATGCTCTACTTTTTAGGAAACGTGATTGCTGTAAACGTTTATCCAGATCATCCCTGAACGATCGTGGGCTGAATGAGGTGCAAAATGTGAACATTAATGGTGTTGGAAGGGGGAGGACTTTGTCCCAAGGCTCATGGTTTGGGCTCTCCAAGTACGCGTCCGAAATGATCATGAGTCGAAAGAGATGATATGTCTGTGTCTATAAGAAGATGTGAGAAATAACGACTTTGCTTTCGATCCCGGACGAATATTTCAAGTATATATCCAACGGTCATAATCAAGAAAGAACAAAATTAAATAAAAAATACAAATAACTTGTAATTGCAAATAAGTTTTAAACGAATGCAAATGATAAAATTAAACCTGATAAAAATGAGCCACAGATTAATGAGTAACCGAATTTGGCAAAGATTAATCAAATGGATCGTAGGTGTAGACAGTCTCTTAGTAAAGGATCACTCGTTTTTAGCTAAAAGATTAGTTCGTTTTTTTGGCTGTCACTTTGATTTATGTACAGGATCAGGCTGATCTGAATGCTTAAATATTTTTGCAGTTTATATAATAACTTCAGCGATTTTGAACTGAAAACTAAAATAAAAAAGTGAATTTTTTTCAATGGAAATCAGAGGCAACACCATAGCGTTGCCTATAGTAGACCATACGGCTCCAATGTTTTATTATTATTTATTATTTTTTTTTTCCAGAGGGACCATATGGAAGGGATCGTTGTAGAAACTTCAAAAGGGTTTCATTGAATTGGAAATCAACGAGTTCTATTGCCATTTCTAAGATTCGAAAGTGATTAAAAGGTAACTAACAACGCTTTCCACGCCAACCAGTTCTCTAAATAGATCCAATCAAGATCTTGAGATAGCCATTTTGTTAAGCGTAACTGATTTCCAGAAAGAAATTATGTTTTTGAGGAGGACACTCGCCCACAGCCCTCAGGGCAACGGTTGTAAGTTATGCCCTGGGGGCATATACTGTTTTTTATAGAAAGCTTTGTCGTAGAAACTTCAAAAAGGACTCACTCGATTGGAAATTCAAAAGGCTATTGCCCTTTTTAATAGTCGAAAGTGATTGGAGGGCAACTAACCCCCTTCTCAAAACACCTTTTCCCCAAACACATTCAATCAAAACTTTAAGATAGCCATTTTGTTCAACGCAGTTGAAAATTCAGGAAATTAGGTCTTTGAGGATAACAACCCCTCCACAGCCCCCAGGGAAAGGGTTGTAGGTTATGCCCTGGGCGCTATCAGGTTTTTATAGAAAGCGTTGTCGTAGAAACTTCAGAAAGGGTTCATTCGATTGGAAATTTAAATGACTATGGAAAGTTCCCTTTTTAATGGTCGAAAGTGATTGGAAGGCAATTAACACCCCTTCCACGCCCACTATTTCCCCAAACACATCCAATCAAAATATTGATATAGCCATTTTGCTCAATGTAGTTGAAAGTTCTGGAAATTATATGTTTGAGCTGGACCATCCCCCCACAGTCTTCAGGGCAAGGGTTGTAACCTATGCCCTGGGGGCATACATGGTTCTTATGGAAGGAATACTCGTATAAACTTCAGAGAGGGCACATTTGATTGGAAATTGAAAGTTCTAGTTCACTTTTCAAGCGTCAACAGATATCGGAGGGTAACCAGGTTCCTTCTCCCCCCGCCCAAACCCTTTTTTACCCAAATGTATTCGAAAAAGACTTTGAAGATAGCTATTTTGTAAAAAATAGTTCGAAGATCATATTTCAAAAATTCCGGTATCGACACAGCCCCCCCGGGCCAGGGGGTAGGCGTTGTAAGTTATGCCGTGGGGGCATATATGAGTCTTATGGAAGGGATGCTCGTATTAACTTCAAAGAGGGCTCATTTGATTGGAAATTGAAAGTTCTAGTTCACTTTTTAAGAGTAAAAAGAGATTGAAGGGCACCTAGCCCCCCCCCCCCCCCTCCACGCCATTTTTTTTGATAGCCACGCCACTTTGAGATAGCCTGTTTTAAATAGTTCAAAGACCATATAACGAAAACTCCGGGGTCGACACAGCCCCCTAGGACCCGAGGGTAGGCGTTGTAAGTTATGCCCTGAGGGAATATATTGTTCTTTTTGAAGGGATGGACGTAAAAACTTCAGAGAGGGCTCATTTGATTGAAAATTGAAAGTCCTAGTTCAGTTTTTTAGAGTCAAAATAGATTAGAGGGCAACTAGCCCCCCCCCCACGCCCCTTTTCCCCCAAATGTATCCAATAAAATTTTGAGATAGCATTAAGTTAAAAATTGCTCAAAAGTCAGATAACAAAATCTCAGGTGTCGTCACAACTCCCCAGGGCCCGGGGGCAGGCAGTTTAAGTTACGCCCTGGGCATATATGATTCTTATGGAAGGGATGCTCCCATAATCTTCAGAGAGGGTTCATTTGATTGAAAATTGGAAGTTCGAGCTCACTTTTTAATTTTCAAAAGAGATCCGAGGGTAGCTAGCCCCCTCCCCCTCCACGCCTTCTTTTTCCAAACCCATTTGATGTAAATTTTGAGATAGACATTTTGTTAAAAATAGTTCAAAGGTCGGATAAGAAAAACTCCGGTGTCAATCCAACCCCCCAGGGCCCAGGGGAAGCCGTTCTAAGGTTTGCCCTAAGGGCATGTATGGTTCTTATGAAAGGAACGCTCGTTTAAACTTAATAGAGGGCTCATTTGGTTGGAAATTGAAAGTTCTAGTTCACTTTTTAAGAGTCAAGGGCAAGTAGCCCCCCGCCCTTTTTCCCCAAACCTATCCGCTACAAATTTTGAGATAGCCAGTTTTTTGGAAATTGTTCAAAAATTAGATTACAAAAACTCCCCCCAGGGCCCGGGAGATAGGCGTTGTAAGTGTAGCCCTGGGGGCGTTTATGGTTCTTATGAAAGGGATCCTCGTGTAAACTTCAGAGAGGGCTCATTAGATTGTAAATTGAAAGTTCTAGTTCAATTTTCAAGAGTCAAAAGATATCCAAGGGCAACTAGCCCCCCCCCCCCACACACACACACAATCTTTTTTCCCCAAGCCCATCCGATAAAATTTTTGTAATAGCTATTTCATTAAAAATAGCTCAAAGGTCAGATAATTAACATACCTATGCCGACGGAACCCCCAGGGCCCGGCGTCAGGCGTTAGGAATTATGCTCTAGGGGCATATATAGTTCTTACGGAAGGGATGCTCGTATAAACTTCGGAGAGGGCTCATTTGATTGGAAATTGAAAGTTCTTGTTCACTTTTCAAGAGTCAAAAGAGATCGGAGGGCAACTATTCCCCCCCCCCCTCCACGCCCTAAATGCATCCGATAAAAATTTTGAGATATACATTTTGTTAAAAATAGTTCAAAGTTCAGATAACAAAAAACTCCAGTGTCGACAAAGGGCCCGGGGGTAGGCGTTGTAAGTTATGCCCTGGGTGCATATATGGTTATTATGGAAGGGATGCTCGTATAAACTTCATAGAGGGCTCATTTGATTGGAAATTGAAAGTTCTAATTCACTTTATAAGAGTCAAAAGTGATTGGAGGGCAGCTAGCCTCCCCCCCACCCCTACGCCATTCATTTTTTTCCCAGGGGCACTTCATATAGAAGGAGGCGTCGTATAAACTTCAAAGGGGGCTCATTCGATATCTGATAAAAATTTGAGGTTGCCATTTTGTTAAAAATGATTCAAAGATCATATAACAAAAACTTTACGGATGGCTATTTCATTAAAAATAGTTCAAAGGCCAGATAAGAAAAACTTTTGTGTCGAAACCCCCCCCCCCCCGGGCCTGGGGCAGGCGTTGTAAGGTATTGCTCTGGGGGCACATGGTTTTTATGTAAGGTATGCTCTTTTAAACTTCGGAGAGGACTAATATGATTGGAAATTGAAAGTTCTCGTTCACTTTTTCAAGTGTCAAAAGAGATCCGACGGAAACTAGCCCTCCACAATCGGAAAAAATGTATTCTATAGCTGAGAAAACTTAACATAGGATTGCTATATTGAAGATTTGAAACGTAGAGTAATGATTCGAATTATTTATAATAGTAAATAATCTCATAACAAACGATTTCAATTATTTTAAATGAATAGCTTCAATAGCGTTTTAATCAATTAAAAAGCTTTATTTAAAAAACAAAGTACCGCCCCATTTTTCTTTTTTTTATATATATTTTTGGCCCATAAAAGAGCGTAAGCCACGATGAAGAACATAAGGAATATCAAAACCGGAACACAAAGCAGTGTTTATAGAATTGCATGTCTTATAGTAGATTTTAGAACAAACAGCAACAATTTTGCATCCACTGATTTAACAGCTAAAAGAAAGGGTTCTTGAATGCGAATCAATTGTAAAGAAGGCATTAAACAACAATCGTGAACCAGAGTCTTTTCAATCAGCGTTACTCGAGTCAACTTATTCCTACGCCATTCCAACCCTATCAATGCTACTCTGGTTTGAGAGATTTTGCATCAGCAAAATATTCTATAATAAAGGCTTCTTGTTCTCTCTTGCTATCAACTGGAAACCATAATCACCCTCCCGATTGCTGCTTGTCCATGTCCTTTTGATTCCCCCTACCTATCAACAACCTAGATCATTCAACCCCCAATACTGTCATTCCGAGGTCCTAACATCCAAAACTGAAACCCTTCCCAGGACACACTCCCGAACAATTGACAAGCTTCCGGAACTTCCCATTTTATTGGACTCAAACCAAATAGATGTTATAGCATTTACAGAAATGCCATGATCCAGTTCCATGATCCAGAATCCCTCATTTTGTAAAATTATTCACAGTATATTAAGCTCATTTCCCCAGATCTAGGACTAGGAAATAAAGTGGTGGTCTTTTACTTTTTAGTAAGAGAATCCTTTACCCAAAAACAATTCCAATCCCTAGTTTATCTGAGTATGACGAAATTCTTTGGTTAAGTACCAGGCCGAAGCTACTCCCCCGTACCGTTAAACCTAATTGCAATAGCTGTCTTTTATTACTCGCCGAACCAAAATGTTGATGAAAAATTCAGATTCACCAAGCAATTGTAGGCAACCGATGATTTTGTTATTTCTAAGTATCCCAATGCTGAACAATTTTTAATTGATGATGCTAATGCTATTAAGGAGGATTCAACTTGTTTTTCTCTTATGGTTAACCAAATGGTTAAAATCGTAATAGCTAGAGGAAACACCTCTCTTGATGTTATTCTTAATAATATGAATGATTTTACAGTCCCACCTCAGCTTTACCTCATTTGGTGGGAGTTACCGCCTTCTTAGTAACCCTGGCGGTCTTTCCTTTGTTACATGGCTGAATACTCAAGATTGGTCGTGGTTTTACGATTCACAAAATTTTGATAAAAACATTGCTACTTTCCATAAAAAGTTAAACAAGCAAAAATTTAATTTCTTTTCCAGAAACTTTTTTTTTTCAAAAATGCTCCAGTGATCGGCCCTACATCAATCAGCCCATGGAGACACTAATCTAAAGATGTAATGCTGTTCAGAAATGCTGCGAAATAAACTAAAGCTGTTCAGAAATGGTAAATTGGATGACGCTAATAAACTAAAGAAAGTAATACTAAAGAAAAAACTAAAGAGTTAATTCGTAAAGCTGCTCGATACTAATATAAAAGTTGTAGAAAAACAAAAAAAAACTGGTATTCAGATATTACAAAGTCGAATGGCAGGATACTTGACCAGCTAAATTTCAACCTACCTGAACCCCCTGAAGTTACCATCGATAGCCTTAATAGTTTTTTTTTTTGGCATCCCCCTTCCCATTATTTGAGTTACGCTTCCTTTGTCCACCCTGGCATTTTCAGGTAAGAGTCATATAAAACTGAATATATCCCAATAAGAGCAACGCGAATAATTTTAAAAAAAAATGCGAAGTCTCATACTGTCTCCTTTCGAAAAAAAAAACTTGGTTACAAATGGCAGGAGAATAGCTCCAGCATTTGTATCGAGGGGGGGAAGAGGGGTCCATATCCGGATAGTCAAGGGGCATGAGCTAAATAATAGTTTTTCTCTTAATTATTGGGAGAGGGGCAACTACCCCCCCCCCCCCCCCGAAACGATGCCCCTGAATACAGGAGAGGTAGGTTGTGCGCCCGTTAAAAAAGGCCACGAAAAACCTTCGCTCGTAATACACTTTTCCGAATGGACACTAGCCACCCAGATTGCAAACTCCTCAAGCCGTTTCCCACCCTGTTCCTACCTTGTATTCCGTTGGCTGTTGTACCTCCAGATATGAAAAAAACCTTTGCCCCCCACATTACTGAAAGAATAAATAATAAACAAATAAACAAAAAATATAAGCAATAAACAAATCAACGAAAGATAAACGATAAAAAATATAAACGAAAAACTAAACAAATTATAGCGCTAGTTTCCCTATTCTTATTAAATGGTACAGTCGCTGTCCATGTTTAGTATTTGTCCCCTGTTTTTGTTTCCGTTCATTTGTTCATCTCCCTTTTAATTTTTTGTTTTATTTACATTTCTGACAATTTTTATTTTGGCATTCTTTTGCAGTTTTTTTTTGTTTCTGTTGTTTTTTATGCTTTTTTGTTTGTCCTGTTTTAATTACAGGAGCTAAATATTTTTTTATAACTACAATTTTCTATAAGCACATTACTGCACATGGAGCTCTTTCCCATTAAAAATTGAATTCTTCATTTCTTCTTTTTTTAAGACATCCACTAGTGTAAGCTGCCACTTTGATTATTCAAACAGATTTTCACTGTCCTTGGTACCTAAGCATCAGTAAAGTACTCCTATTTACTGTAGCGGTTCAAAAAAAAAAAATAGACAAGAAAGGAAAGAGCAAGTTAAAGGAAAGACTGGTTAAAGGAAAAGTAGAAAAAAAGGAAAGTGGAAACAGAAAGGAAAGAGCAAGTTTTGCATCGCATTACCTAGTTTACAATATCTGTTAATCACAGTGGTCATGGGCATAGGGAGGGGGCAGGGGGGTATCTGCCCCCCCCCCGTCCTAGACCTTGAAATTTACATTAGATATGGCTGAAAAAGCAGATGGTTTGGAAAAAGCAGTTGATTAAACTCCATCACACTATCGCCCCCCCCCCCTAGACAATATGCTGCCTACGCCCATGACAGTGGTGACCCCCAATTCAAACTGAATAGATGACTGGTTAATCGGAATTAAATAATCACTTTAACCACTTCATAAAATTGGCAAACAAAATTATAAAAATTCTTTCTAAACTTCCCCTTCGACTGTTCATTTTCCATGGCAAAATCGATTTTGTTATCAAAAGCTCCAATTAACAGCCATTTTTGTAATCAAGATAAGGAGAAAATTCATTTAAAAAAAAAAAAAAAAAAAAATAAAACCTTTTATTTTCATAAAGTGCAAAAGAAATATTGGAAAACAAATTAGATTATTCGCTCCAGTTGGCTTAGTTTAAGATTTCGAGAAACAACTCACGTTTTTACTCACAGACATGTGCGCAGAAACTTATTTTGAGAGCCTTCATTTCGTGACTCAGATCCATCACAACAGCAAAAATATATGTCAAGCAAGGCCGTATCCAGGGGGGAGGGGTAAGGGGCTTGAGCCTTCCCTCCGAAATGTTTGTCCGACTTGTAAAATCGTAACAAAAATAAATCAAAATTAAATTTTATGCTTTTTTGAAGCTTTTTTGTACCCCCCCCCCCCCGAAAAAAATCCTTTTGTAGCACCCCCCCCCCCCGCTATGACTGTTAATTTAAATTTTGTTCGTTTTTGGGTTTCATTTATTCTTTAATAGTAATTTCTGGTCGTTTTGAGTCTAAATTTTAACAGGTATTTGTATCTACTGAGCTTAAGTTTAAAATGGACTTTACTTTTCTTTGAAAAACTTATTTTTCGGAAAGTTTTCTTTAATTAGCCCTAGAACGGCTGACAAGGAGAACATCGTCCGCAAAAGCAAGATACGAGACATCAATTCCATCAGAAATAAAAGTCGAAGGCAAAGATGAAAGGATGGGAGCAATACATAACTTCAAAATAGTTGGAGAAAGCACACCACCTTGACGGACCCCACGCCGAAGAGACACCTTTTAATCAGAAACTACTCCATTACACTTTAGCCGAATAAAAGAGTTAGAATGCCTGTACTGTAACAAAACAACAATAGAAAGGTTAATATTGTTGGAAAAAAGGGAATAGAGTGCATGTGAGTAGACTATACTATCTCAAGCTTGCGAAAGATCAAGAGCACAGATATGAAGAGGAGATTTAGCATTAACAGATTGCAACAAGAGGGAAGCTAGAAGACGAAGAGCGTGCTGATATCACAGCCTTTTTTTAAAGCCAAAAACGACGTAAATTATGGTGCGCAGTAAGACCCGCAAATAACGACAGCTTTCCCGCAAGCGCAGTCACTTTTTCCCGTAAATCAGGTGGACTGAATCGCGATATTAGATGCCGGTTCCGGAACCACGGAGGGAGGCACAAAAGGTACCGAGAAAAATTAAAATAATAAGTCCGGATAGATTTCAGATCTTTAGGCTTCAGGAATTGAAGAAAACCAGATAAAAAAAGAATAGAATGATCGCAAAAAGAAGAATATAATTTCCCAATCGCTTTTCTATTGTACCTCCCTCTATTTGCAACAATTTTTGAATATCCTATCTGCACTTTTTTTTGCATTAGAAACTGTCAAGAGCCCGAAGGGTTTTGAGATTATTAGTAATGTGAAGACCAAGCTACCGAAAAAAAGAGACGCAGGAAATAGAGAAAAAACCACAGTTAAGAGGGAGACTCGCACTCGAATTAAATGAAGTATATTCGCACTTATCAACGTTCAACATAAGCCCATTCCGTCTTAACTGGTCTGAAATCCAGCTGACAGAATGTGAGAGCCCAGCCTTAGAACGACTGACAAGGAGAACATCGTCCGCAAAAGCAAGGTACGAGACATCAATTCCATCAGAAATGAAAGTCGAAGGCAAAGATGAAAGGATGGGAACAATACATAACTTCAAAATAGTTGGAGAAAGCACGCCACCTCAACGGACCCCACGCCGAAGAGACATCTTTGAATCAGAAACTACTCCATTACATTTTACCCGAATAAAAGAGTTAGAATGCCTGTACCGTAACAAAACAACAATAGAAAGGTTAATATTGTTGGAAAAAAGGGAATAGAGTGCATGTGAGTGGACTATACTATCTCAAGCTTACGAAAGATCAAGAGCACAGATATGAAGAGGAGATTTAGCATTAACAGATTGCAACAAGAGGGAAGCTAGAAGACGAAGGGCGTGCTGATATCATAGCCTTTTTTTAAAGCCAAATTGTTTTTCACCAAAATTAACATTTTCTGAAATGAAAGGGAGAAGAATATATTCAAAAATTTTCCTAAGATTGCAGTTTCTGCACAATTTAAAACCGAGGTGACTGTGCCACAGAGAAAACTGTCGGGAACCATATAAGTAGATAATCACCTCTGAAACAGTAGCTGAAGGTTATCTACCAAGTTGGGCAAACTACTTTTATATGATAAGAAGAAATTCCGTCTTGATCAACAGAGCTAGATTGCTTGTTCTTAATAGCTTGACCAATATCAACAGTAGAAACTGGTAATGCATTATTCTGAGAAATACGATTAGGCAAACACGACTCAAGAAGGTTATTAAAAAGCTTTTCAACTTCCCGGTTCACCTTGCCGAAAATATCATTATTCGAATATTTGATTTAGTGGAATTCACTTACATGTTTAGGTTCTTAGCTTCATCCGAAATGTGGGTTAGAATTTCAAGGGAGTCACTTTTAATATTCCTATGACATACTTTGAGGATCGACAAGTCATCCACGTATTTCCACCTTTGGGGGAAGTCCTTACCAATATCTTTAATCATGACTAGAAATAAAAGTGGTCCCAATAAGGCTCCTTGAGGAATTCCACAATATATAGGGACGGGGTTAGAGAATATATTTTTATATTTAACAACTTGGGATCTATTTGAAAGAAACGATATAACAATATTTTGTAACAGAGAATCAAGAAAAACTTCCAGGATATTTCTCCGGACTATTCCTAGATTCATCTTCTACAAAAGACAAAAGCTGGAGAGAAGTCCCTGCTTATCTTATTTAAGGCTGCGGAAAGTGAAACAAGTCTCGACCAGGTCTGCTACAGGAAATTCCTCGAAAAAGTTGAAATTTCTGGGAAGTATGTAGAGGCAAAAATGCTCCCACCAACAAGTGATGTTTGCAAGTATCATTCAATTCGAGCATAATTCCAAGAACAAGCGTGGAAAATTGTTGATTGTCGACTGGATCCTTTGTAGTTTGTCTGGATTGTGCAGAAAGGAGAGGGATGACCTTTGTATTCAGATAGATCACCGGCACCGTCTTCCCTTCTTTAAATGTTTCACTGTAATTGTAAGAGCGTGTGTTCGACGCTGCGACGTTCTTCCAAAAAGAATGGCTTAAAATGAGCCTGGGCTTGTGGTAATTGTAAAGGAGCAAGGTGTTCTAACTGCGAAACAGCTGATGCTGGAAACCTTGAAGGTGATGCTAGCGAAGAAGACCAAATTTTTAATAGCTCTTCCACTATCCAGTGAATCTGTGTTTCTGTGATTTTTATATGCCTTATGTAATAATTATGTTTTTGTTGTTGCCAGATATGTGTTTCAACTTCCCCTCCTCCTCATCATTCTTAATCACTTTCACAAAACTAAGATTAGAGGAATACTGGTCTTTGCCTGTACCTAGTCTTGGTTGTTGCCAAGGTGAGAGGCTGCAAATGTTTTACCATCGGCCAATTTTAATATACACCTGCTGGCTGAACCCCCCCCCCCTCTCTCTCTCTCTCTCTCTCTCTCTCTCTCTCTCTCTCTCTCTCTCTCTCTCTCTCTCTCTCTCTCTCTCTCTCTCTCTCTCTCTCTCTCTCTCTCTCTCTCTCTCTCTCTCTTGGTCTCTCTCTCGCTGTCACACTCGCGCCCCCACTTACTCTCTATTACACTAACAAAATGTGTAAAACACACACTCAAACTCACACAAGAAAAATCTCTCATTCTCTATCTCATTCTCTCTATCTCATTCTCTCTCTCTTGCTCTCTCTCTCTTGCTCTCTCTCTCTCTCTCTCTCTCTCTCTCTCTCTCTCTCTCTCTCTCTCTCTCTCTCTCTCTCTCTCTCTCTCTCTCTCTCTCTCTCTCTCTCTCTCTCTCTCTCTCTCCCTCAGAATCAGCATATATATATATATATATACATCTTCGGAATCCGCACATATATTTACGTCGGGTAGTGAAAGAATCATTTGTATAGCAATTCGTTTGAGGTTGACCCCTGTTTTTCACAGTTTTCCTTGATCATTATTAAAGCGCAAACGATACTTGCGCTACAATTTGGGTAGAAGGATGACAATTTCTTCAAGCTTTTAGTTCATTATTCAATACGATTTCTCTTATTTTTATGTTGTTTTTTTTTGTTTTTTTTTCTGGTCAAAACAATAACCGATTTTCATGGTCTTTAATAGCATGGTTTTAATTAAATATATCAGACTTACAGCAATATTTTAATTAAATATTTACTTGGTATTTTGATTAGGCTAGGTTAGTTTAGGTTACGTATTTAATATGATGCGGTCTGGGTGGCCTGGCCCCCCTTCCATAATTCGTTGTTGTAGTTTTTGTTATTTTGTTAATAAAGCATCTTATTTTCATCATATTTTGTTTCATTTCATTAGCATTTACCAAACTTCACTTCTCGACAAAACTCGAGTGTGGTGGCTTCAGTTTCAAGCCCTCATTTAACTGGTAACGAGATGCAACGATGTAGTCCCGTAAAGTCCCGTAGTCCGGTTGGTACCATTGCTCCAGTTTCTGGATCCCCAAGAGATAGCCCTCCGACAAGTCAGGCATCTACTTTAACATCTAAAGCCTATTCAAGGGGCTCTGCATCGCAGAATTCTCCTAGTTCCTCAGGTACAGTTCTGTTTTTTGAGTTGAGGTTGAATAATAGCGTATGAATTTATGGAATATCACGCTTCTAAGTTCAGCTATTAGAGGGTGTTCAGTTATTAGTTTGGGGGGCGGGGAGAGGATCGCCTATGACAATTTGTCCAGGTAGTTTACGTTAAAAGAGGGTTTTATGTAAGAAGTTCCGTATTTTTCAAGATATCTTAGAATTTTCTGCTTCAATATATCATGACTCTTAGAGAGGAGGGCTTATTTTCGGCCTATGGGCAGTAATGCTTGCCGTGCCGTGGAAACATTTCTATGGAAATATTCTGAACTTTTTATTCCAGCAGCCCTCTTTTTCTAGGGCCCGAAAACTGTAGCTTCGTTCTCTTTTTTTGTAAAAAAAAATGTTTTTGTATTTGTTTTTCAAATAATATAAAGTGTCTACTAAGGATATATGTGTTATGATGGAAGACGTAAATCAAACCAGTTCGCTTACTAACAAAGGATCGCCAATTTGTGCGTCATTTAAAGTCCCTGTGGAAACTTCCCTCCCCATGGAAAATACTATAATAAATAATTCCCTTATACTAATATGTATGAAGTGAATTCTAACATTTTTTTCTCTTCCTTATTGCCTCAATATTACTATCAAGAAAAAAAAAAATACAGATATCCTAAGGAGCTCTGCTATTTTTTTTGGGGGGGGGGGGGATTCAATATTTCACCTGGCCATATAGGGCATGGGGTATGTCGTAGAAAGTATTGCTACAATTGGTATTGCTAAAAAAAATTCTGAGAAAATTAATTGCGATTTGATTGCGTTGGTTTTGCTACAATTTTTTTTTCTGTGATAATTAATTACGATTTGATTACAATTTACTTGCGCATTGCGGAATTTCTTGCAAACATTTATTTAACCAAGCGTATCCTTATGCTGTAGGATAGGACTCAGTAACAGTTCTCCTACCAGTGGGCAAAATAAAGGTCCTAAATAAGGAACTTCTAGGATATGACGGGCGGTCAACTTTGATCGGATATGCTCTTGGAAAAGTGGTTTTCAATCCCTTCGGCTAAGTTTTAAAAATAATGATTTTAACATTTAAATATTAGGTGTGCCTGACAACACTTTGAACGTTCTCAGTTTTTGGATAACAAGCAGTTTTAAATGAAATTAGTTTTAAAGAATAAATAAGTAAAGAACAAATTTCTCCCATTGGCCCTCCTTCCCCCTCTTATGTGGGTATGTAAACTAGGAACCAACAGATCTAATATTAAAATATCAAACCTTTGTTTTTGCAGTGCGTTAATCATGGGCTGGGGCATAGTCAGGATGAAAGAAGATTTCATGATATATTATTCTTGAACTGTCTTTTTAGCTAATTTTACCCACAGTTTCCTCAAAACTCTTGGGAAATAGGCTACTGTGACTGTTTTTCAACCTTCTTAGAAGTGTTCAAATACAACTCCTCATAGTTCTAGAAAACTTTATATTATCTTTTTTTGCTTTGAAAAAAGGCTGAACTAATGAGGCTATAAATTTGAAAGCCAAGCGTAATTTTAAGGTTTTTTGAATAAACTTTTTAGTATGAAAAAAAAAGCTAAACTGATAAAGATAGAAATATGAAAATTGATGCAGAATGTTTCTCGAATAATGATAATTAACTTAGGCTATAAATGTCCGAGATACATAAAACGAGTTTAAAAAATAATATTGGAAATCAAGCCTCATGATAACAACAGTGCGTTGACTAAAAACTCGAGCTACTGACCCTAGCAAGAAAAGTGATTGAACAGTATTTATTATGAGGCTATATTTGCAAGGGCTCCAACAACTTGTACATACAAGTATGGATTGGATTTTATGTTGGATTTAAATTTGAACCGGAAATTGTATATCTGTTCTTGCATAAAGGGGCAAAAAAACTTAATATGAATGAAAATTACCTCATGACTTGGTGAGTCTTAAACTACTGAGCTGATGATTGTAGCAAGGGGTTTAAGCAATGGATGGTGGTAAAACATGCAATATGACATATCAAGGTATAAATATGACAATTGCTGACTATTGCAGGTTATACTTTTTAACCTTAAATAAGTGTGATATGCATCAGTCAATCAAGTGTGATATGCGTCACTCAATCAAGTATAATATGCATCAGTTGATATATGATATATCAGTTGATATATTTATATATTAGTTGATATATGATGTATATCAAGTATGAAATATCATATATCAAGCACAGAGCAAACGAAATTCATGGCTATTAACCACGAAACAGGACCATTCACGCTAACTGTCAACCAAGTTCAGCAGGAAAAAGTAAACTGTTTTACATACTTAGGCTCCCACATATGTATTGACGGGTCCTACAACGCTGATATCAAACAGAGAATACAGAAAGCACAGACAGTCTTTGCCTTCCTTCGGAAACCCTTATGGAATCGCCGCGAAGTCAGTGTCCGAACGAAAGTTCGAATCTACATGGCACTAGTCCGCACCGTTCTCCTTTACGGATGCGAAACATGGTCGGTAAAACTACAGCATGAGAATACGCTCAAGGTGTTTGAGCATACCTGTCTGCGAAGAATTCTCAGAATACAGCTGCGTGACCGTATCTCCAGCACGGATCTACGTCGAATGTGCAATATTCAGCTGTTGCGCTCACTATTAAAGAACGCCGTTTGAAATGGTTGGGCCATGTTTTACGGAAGCCGCCAGAATACTTGCCTCGCCAAATACTTCAAGTCGAGCCTATTAGCTCCTGGAAGAGACGCCAAGGAGGACAGAGGAAAAACTGGTGGAACCTGGCCAAATCAGACCTTGAACCCATCGGGGGATTCAGAAAGTTTGGACACAGATGGTCAACTCAGTGGCTTACTTTTGCAGAGCAGCTGGCAGAAGATCGCTCAACATGGTCCAAGAAGGTCTCCAAGATCATCGATGCCGGGCGAGGTGGAAACGCCTGATTCCCGCCACAAGTTGCAAGTTGCAAGTGTATATCAAGTATGATATGCATCATTTGATATATTAGATATCAGTTGATATATTGATATATCAGTTAATGCATTTGATAAATGGTGTGATGTGCATTGTATTGATCTAGTTAAAAACTAATTTATTTTTTTTTGCAGCGATTGGGAAATGAAATTTACGTATAAAGGTAACTGTTTTATGCCTGGTTATCAATAGTTTGGAATGGATCTTTATTTGCACTAATTGCTTGATTTTAGTTGGTATCTTCCTATGTTGGTGTTTTTTCCTGCACTTTCTTAATAAAAATAATTTGGTTCTTTAATAAATTTAACTTATAATTAATTCACAGAGGATATACAATTTAATACAATTAAAACAATGCAGAGTAAAAAAAAAAATTAAAGTAAAATCTTATGAGAGTAAGTAAAAAAATAAATAAGATTAAAAACAAAAAGAAATGAATACATACTCGGCCTCAGACGCCCAAGCTGCACAAAAACATCGAAATTTTCAAAAAAGTTAATCTACTAGGGAACCCCCAAAAAAAAACTCCAAGTACCTAACATTCTGAAATTTCTTATGTGTCAAGTGTTCATTATTTTTGTTGAATAAAAATAATAATATACTGGAAATCTATAATTTGGAATAATTCTACTAATATATCCTAATATTTTTTTGACTTTGTATTAATTTAGTAGTGTAAGCTAATTATTAATTGAACTGTATGGAATATCATTTTTGACTCTGATCTATGTAGTATTTTATTTATTTTTTAGTTTTGCTTTTTTTACTTTTTATTTTTGTTCGTTTTTTCTATAGAGGTTTATAAAACTTATAATTTATATATATAGCTGGGAAAAATTACAATGTATATATTTTTTTTAATTTATCTGTATAAACTAATCATTTAGTTGCTGTAAATAGCAATGTAGGCACTGATATATGCAGCCTTTTTCTTGCTTTAGTTTCTGTAAAGCCCCATTCTTATAAATATATTAAGACTAAAACTAATAACCGTTCAAATGTTGTTTTAGAGATATTACGCTCGCCTTCGCCCTCTGCGTCACCAACCAATTGTAAATTTGTTTGAGTGACATTACACTACCGCCATCTATTTTTGTGACTGGTAGAATATCCTACTCAAACAATCCGACAAAAACTTGCTATATACATGTAAATATGTATATATGATATGTTTTGTTTGATACAAATAGACATATCAAAAGAATTGCATTTTTGTGCTGATTCAAAATATATAAAGTTCATTTAGTTTAATGTTACCCTTCAAAAGTTACGATAAATAATAGTTCAAATAGGGATAAAAATCCTTTTAATAGACAGTGATAGAAATTACCCAAAAATACCAGATATTTCGGTCACATATGCAGTGACCGTCATCAGTAGTAAAACTGGTTTACTTCTGATGACGGTCACTGCATATGTGCCGAAATATCTGGTATTTTTGGGGGATTTCTATCAGTGTCTATTAGAAAGATTTTATCCCTATTAGAACTTTTATTTTTCGTCATGGAAAGGCACTGTTGTCTCCGAAATTATCTTCAAAAACTACGACCCCAAGAAAATTTGCTCTTTTTGGAAAAAGGAGGGAAACATTCCCGAAACATCAAACAAATTTAATAAAGATTATGCCATCAAATTCAGCATATCAGAGAACCCTATTTTAGAGGTTTCAAGCTCTTATATACAAAAATGTGGAATTTTTTATTATTTTTGCCAGAAGAAAGATCAAGGATGCGTTTTAATTTGCTTTTTAGTTTGTTTTTCCCAGGTGTGATCGTATTGAACCAGCAGTCCTAGAGGATCTGGAGAGGGCTCATTGGATTTGAAATTAAGAGTTCTAGTGCCCTTTTTTAGTAAACAAAAAGATTGGAGTGCAGCTAATCCCCCTTTCATGCCCATTCTATTCAACAGATTTGAAACGTCCAAAAACTATGCCTTTGGGGAAAGCAGGACCCCCCCCCCTCATAGTCCCTGGAGAAACGGCTGTAAGCTACGAAATATATCCATTGCTTACACATAGTATTTGTTATTTGGAAGTTTATAGAATGTTTTTGGGGGGAGGGGGGTTGGCTTGGGAGAATTTACTACCGTGAAAAGTTTCCGTGAGGAGGGAATTTTCCGGTGTTGATCTTTCAGGAGAAATTTTACTCCGGGAAGCTTTGCGAGGATCCCTTTACGAAATTCTTTTTATTTGTCTTTCTTTCTGTTTTTCAAGTAAGTTTAATTTGTTAAGATGTTCCTGGGGGAATTATCTGCGGGATCAGGATTGTTGGGAACGGTTTTCCATGGAGGAGGGAGGATTTTCCGCGGGAGGAGCTTTACTTAGAGAAATTTTCTGTGGAGAGAGGGAATGTTACGCCGAGGGTTGCCGGATTTCTTAGCATTTTATGAAAAACGATCAGAAAACAAATAAAAACAAGTTTTTTGACTGGAAGTAAGGAGCAAAATTAAAACTTAAAACGAGCAGAAATTTTTCTGTATATAATGGAGACTGCCCCCTCCTCAATACATCGTTCATTACGCTAAATTTTGACTTTGTCCCAAATGAAAGCTATGAAATACTTTAGTCTGAAGAGCGAGGTATTGAGTAGGGGGAACGTACCTCTGATCTTACCTTATTATTTTACGGTCTGATCACCTCGGGTTTTAGGAGCCTTTTTTTATTTTTTGTGAACCCAGTGGTTAAAATTTTGCGTTTCTTAGTAACTTTATTGATAACTTGGAAAAGATAATTCACTATTTTTGGAGTTTTTCAAGCTTTTTTATCTTTTGCGCTGTATCCTTCATTCCTTGATCTTAAAAATCCTTCATCTTCGTCAAAATTATTTGTTTTGAAGATTTATTCGTTTTTCTAATTGAAAAGAATGATTCATCTGAATAACTAGCCATACATATTATAGTTTAGATGCAATTTTAACAACTGTTCCTCCTTATTGGTATTCTAATTTTGGCAGGAAACTTGTGATTGATGATATTATAGAAAATTTCCAGCAATTTATTTTTCACCTGAGAAAAGAAATCACTGAAAACATAAATTTCATGGGAACCAAGTCTAACAGGACCTTATTTAAGTTTTTAACTTAAATGTCAGCTGGGTGGCGTAAAGAGAATCGTCCAACTTTTCTAGATGATTTGTAGGTACACTCTGGACATAACATAAAGTGAGACTGAACCGTGTTTCTTTATTACTATTATTACTAATTAATTAAGAAGCTTGAACCAAAAAGGCCTCTAGGCAGAATGAGCTCTGTAAAGTGTATCAATTATTACTAAATCCCTTCAGAATTACATATCTTAAGCATTTGGTTGTTCGATAATATCTTAAGTTAAGGCTGATTTTTTCTAATTTCGATCCCAAGGAAAAATTAAAATAATTCAGATAGTATGCCAATACCTGCGATGGGTACTGACGAGATCATTACTTTCAGAACAAATTTGCTTGAGAGGGTATTAGTTAGTAATGGAGGTGGAAGAAAACAGAGAACAACTTGTGTCGATGCACCCCTTTCCCTCTAAAAGCAAAAAAAAAGAATGTTAAGTCAATGAAACATGGTTTGTCTACCAACCAGTATTCTTTGTTTTATTTTATTGTAGAAGATATCAGCCGGGTTTTTTATAATTTTTAATAATACCAATAGAAGCATATTATATTCTTGTTTCTCTTGTTTTCAACGAAAAAGCATCAAGCGTACACTATTTATAATGCGTTCTAATGATAGATCTAACGACGCTCAAGGAATAAATTGAAAATAATTTTAACAAGTAGATTAATTGAAAGACATGGTTATTTGATTAAAGAATCAAATGTTATGGCACAAAAAATTTCCCAAGTCAATCATACACAAGATTGAATAATGATTAGTCGTGGTATGTTTTTAGATTGGTCTAAAAGAGGCGCTGACAACATTTTCGCACTTCGCCTCATTATCCAGCAGTTTAAAAGGTATAATTTGCCCTTGATTCTCATATTTCTGGTTTTCGTTGCCGCCTTTGACTCGATCAGTTGCCAAAAACTTTAGTAAATTCTATAAAATGATGGAAAGCTCCTGAAATTCGTCAAACTGCTTAATGCATACTTCAAGGAGTCAGTGAGCCCAGTTCGAGTTTACGGAAAAGGGACTGAAATATTCCTGGTTGACTTTGGAGTAAAACAGGGCTGAGTCCTATCTCCGACTCTGTTTAACTACTGTGTTGATTTGGTGCTTTGAGATCTTCTCATCCAGAAGTTCAGATTGGACAGAACATTTCACTTGAAGACCTTGAATACGCTGATGAGGTCGGAATCCTCTCAGACCCAGAGAAAGCCCTAGCTATGCTCGAGGATGTGGTAATTTGGACATATCGTATTGGCTCAAAAAACAGTACAAGGAAGACAAAATTTAGGGCAATGAGTCATGCTGATCCTCTTGCCTTAACTGTAGATCAACTATAGTTGGATTAGGTCAACAGTTTCCCATACCTTTGGCTCCAGATTTCTACTGATGGATCTTCAGATGCCGATATTCTGCAGCGATAGCAGAAAGCACAGATGGTCTATTTTTTCCTCAGAAAAGCATTTTGGAACTGGTATGAAATTAGTGTACGCGCTAAAGTTCAAGTCTACCTGGCTTTGGTTCGAACACTCCTTCTTCCTGGATGCAAAACTTGGTCACTGAAGCGGCTACATTAAAAGGTAATGAAGGTGTTCGAGCATGCCTGTCGGCGTAGTATCCTCAGGATACACTTGAGTGATCGCATATCAAACGTGGATATACGACGAATGCATGGTATCAAGAGATGCGTTGCTATCACGATCAAGGAGCATAAACTGAAATGGTTGGGCTATAGCCTACGGAGGCCACCAGAGAAAGTGCTTCGCTGAATCCTTCTAGCTAAGAGTGTTTACTCGTGGAAGACACCGCCAAGGAGAACAGCGGAAAAAATGCTGGGAATTGGTTAAATCAGGTCTTGAACCTTTATTAACCTTTATTGAATATTTAAAATGGTATACAAGTTTGACATTGTTAACACTTCAAACTTTTGCTTTAACAATACGAGTGGGCATTCTTTTGATTATGTAGGCCTGTTTTTGTGGTTCATTCCCAAGGGAAAAGCCGAGCCTCTCCTCCTCCAGAAACTCTGGATCTATAGGTTCTGCATCGATTGCTTTGATAGGTAGGAAAATATTGTTATCTGGAAAATGAATTTATAAATTACGGCAAGCTTTAATAAGTACGAGATACCACTTAAAGTTGACTATTTTCTATATAAACAATCTCGTGCAAGGCCGTATCCAGGGAGGGGGGTTGTGTGTTTGAGCCCCCCTCTCGAAATGTTTGTCCGACTTGTAAAAACGTAACAAAAATGAATAGAAACAAATTTTTGATAGGTTTTTTAAAGTTATTTTTTAACCTCCCAAAAAAAAAAATCCTTTTGCAACCTCTATAGAAGTTGACGTCACTTAATTCAGTCTCTATTTTTCGAAGATTACGTTCACATTCTTGGCGGGCTTGTTGTTCCTTGATGAGCCTGAAAATAAATAATTCTTGAAAACAGTGCCGTTCCTGATAGCAGCAACTGCCAATTACCCGCTCGACCTGTGACCGAACCAGAAAGTTCGGTCACAGAAGGACAGCCCAAGGGCTCATACTTGCAAAGCAGCTAGCGGCAGATAGTACTACATGGTCCAAATAGGTCGCAAGGTTCCTTGATGCCACGTAAGGTGGAAATGGAAGGTGGAAACCTTTCACTCCTTCAGGTTAGGTGGAAACCTAACCTGATTCCCGCCACAAGTATTAAAAAATAATAAGCAATAATTCAGGTTTTAAGTGTATTTGTAATATGACTTCAAATAAAAATGTCTAAGCATACACTTGAATGTATCTAATTTTCCAATGTTATAGAAGCATTTTGGCAAATCATGCTTGAGTTTTTTTTAAGTGGTTTACTATTACTGTACCCTTCAAGTGAAGACCCAGTAGCCATCGTAATATCTTTTATTGACCTTTTTTCTTTCTTTTTTTCTTTTTTTTTTGTTTAAACTGGATCTATCCAAAAAAAGTAGGGTGATTTTTGTTATTGATTACAGATTTATGTCTTTTCCTTTTCTTTTTTTTGTGTTGGTCTTATCAGATAAAGTAAAGTAATATCTGTTAATAACTATAAATTTAATGCTTTGTATATTCTTTTGTGGCTTCTTTCATTTCTGTTTTTTTTGGGGGGTGGAGGGAGGTAAGAAAACTTAGAGCTCAAATTTTACTGAATATCCAGCCAAAAAACGCTAAATTTGAAATTGTTATCCCGTAGAGGTTACATCTCTACTTTTAGTGATTCTGTTATGTTTAGAAATTTTACTGTAAGACCTCTATGTTCTCTTTTGTACTTACATAAAGGGTGCATCTAAAATGTACAGGTCAGGATATATCGTATTCTGGAGAAAAGCTTATCAAATGCGAGAGACGTTTTACCCAGCTTGTTTCTTTGAAAAGTGAGTGGTCTAATAATATTTGTGTTCACTTGTATCCTTTCTTACGTTTACCTGGTTTTATCGTATAGCTTGGCATTTGAAGTTAACTTCTTAATGAATATCTGTCTGAGTTTCTAACGTCCTGTCAGGACCTGTAATTCTCTTCTTTGTGACCATAGCCGTTCTTAAGAAGTTAAAAGTCCCAACAAAACTTGTATATAAATAATGGGAAACTTGCAACATATACAGCCCTAGCCCTAGGGGCTGTTGGGGGTTGTTTAATCCCTGAGGCATAGTTATTGGAGCTTTCAACTATTGTGAACAAAATGACTATATCGAAATTTTGATTGTATTTCAAAAGTTGGCTGAGGGAGAGGCTGCGAACTCTAAGTAACTAACCGAATAGTAACCGAATCTCTAGTAATCAATATTAACTGAATCGCTAAAAATCAGAATTTTGACATCAATAGATGTATCAAAAAAAAGAATTGGCATGTTATGCTGATTCCAAATATATAATATTCTTCAAGTTTAGCCCTACCCATCAAAGTCTACGAGCCAGAGAAAATTTGCCAAGGTGCAACAACCCCTAAAAGTAAAAAAAAATCTTAAGGAAAATCACACCATCAGATTTAGAGTGTCACAGAACCCCACATGTTGGGGTTGCAAGCTCCTATTTGCAAAAATATGGAATTTTATAGTTTGTTTTGGCAGAAGAATGATCAGGGATGCGTGTTCCCCCAGAACCACCGAAGGATTGGCCCGCAAGTTATGAAAAATTCGCCCATAGCTTACATATAGCATTTGTTATGGGGAATTATACTGCCTTTTTCCAAAGGGGGGATCTTCTGGGGATGGATTTTTTACGGGGAGAAGTTCCCATTGGGGTAGAAGTTTCTGAGGATGGAATTTACCAGGATTCTTATACGAAATTTGTTTTATTTGTCTTACTTTCTCGTTGACGATCCCATTTTACATGTGCTGAGGCTTTTGGGAAATAGTCTGGGGTGAATTTCGAGTGGAGTAGCCATTTTCTGGTGGGTTTTTACTGGGGGGGGGGTCCCAAGGGAGAAATTCTCCTTGAGGGAATTATCTTCAGGAGAAATCCTACATGGTAGATATTCTGCGGGATAAATTTTGTATTGGGGGGGGGGTGGATTTCCGAGAAATATTTTTCACACAGAGGGATTCCCCCATGACCTTAGAAAGGATTAGAAATTAAATGAAAACAAGTTTCCTCAAATGAAAGTATGTTAAGGACTATTTTTCTGGCAGAATCGTAAGCAAACAATTTTTTATGGGGAATTCGCAGCGAGGATGGAATTATCCGGGGGTAAATTCCCGGGGGAAAAATTTTACGTGGAAGGAACTTTCTATGGAGAAATTTTTCTTGGGCAGATTTTACACAGAGGGGGACGGATCTCCTGGGATTTATCTTTAAAAAGGTCAGAAATTAATTTTCTAAAGAGGTTTTCTACTGAGAGTAATTATTGTGCATAAAAAGGGGGCTGACCCCTCCTCGATACCCTGTTCTTTTTCCTAAAGTTCCACCTTTGTCTCAATTATTTAAGAACGATTCCTGATTAAAAAAACATCAGCGTGACGAGAGGGTTATTAAGGGGGGGGCATCACCCCTCCTATGCGGAATTATTTACTGTTCGTGTAAAGTTTTAATGTTGCTCCTTATTTTCAGTAGAAAAGACTTATTTTTTTACTTATTTAATCACATAATAAGCAAGATAAGTGGAAAGAACAGGTGAACATAAACCAAATATTTTATGTATAACTATATAAAATCCTGGAAGCTCAGGAATTCAATATTTTATTTCACTGTAATTTCTATTTGTCAAAGCTAAAAATCATACACTAGAAATGAAGCGCCTTCACCGGCTAAGTCTCAACTGCATAGAAGAGAACAGATCTAACAGCCGCTTTATAGACACAAATTTTTCCTTCATACCGATTCCACAAATTGCAGCGGAGTTGAGAAAAGATGACTTGGGCTTTGTTGATTTTGTTCTGTACTTCATGAAGCTGTCGATTTTTTTCAATTCCTGTCCGTAAAGCACAAACTGATGATTCTACTGTACACTTAGGAATAAAACTTTAGTTTTGACCGGTTTGATCTTTATAACCAGAAGCTGAGAGAAATATGCTATTTCATTTAGTATTTTTTGGGCTGTTTCTGGATCAGCAGCAAGAGCAACGATGTCATCTGCCTAATCAGGTCACACACGTTAATGCCCAATTCTATGATGACACCATTAAAACTCGAGAATGCTCTTTCTAGAACCCAATCTATACAGTAGTTAAACAAAACTGGGGACAAATGCACCCATGTTTTTCACCGCTATCCACATTAAATGCCTCAGTTCCTTCACCCAACACGCTTGCAGTCGATTTGCAATGCTCATAGCCTTCAGTAGCTCTGAATTCAACCGGCATACCATCTTCTACCATGATTCGCCAATGGTGTTCACGGTTCATCGAGTCGAAACTAGCCATGGAATCCAGAAATATGTTCGTAATAGGGATGTTTTAGCGTTTGCACTGTTGTAGAATAAGACAGAGAGTGAATATCTACTCAGCTTACCGCTTCCCTCTGTGAAATCTGCACTGATTTTCATATGTCCGCTCATCCCTTGCTCCCTGGAATCTTTTGAGCAAAAACATCGCGAATACTTTGGTGGCCATGTAAGTCATATCCCTCGGCAAAGGCCGTTACATTTCTCCCCCTTTTTAAATAGGCCTACTGGGATTATTACTGACACCTTCAATCAGACAGAAAGGTCTTCTTCTTTCTTATCAGACTGAAGAGGGGCTCTAGTTGCTCCACTACAACATATGATCTAGTTGCTCCATCCGTTTGATCGTATTTAGTATCTCTGAATCTGAAGGTGATGCCGTGTCGATATCATGCGGTGATTTTTCAGCTGTTAGTGGCAGCAGCATCGTTGCACCTTGACTATCTGTGTTTGGATTAAGCAGGTCTTTAAGGTGAGTCTTCCCATGATCAAGTTCACCTTGTACATCTGGAATCATATTACCTTGAGTTCTTTTAAGGGACCAGTGACAGGTGACTTTTTTCCGATTATTTCTTTGAGAATTCTATACAACTTTCTTTTGTCATTACCTCGTCTAAGAATTGTTGGCGGTCCTTACGCAAGCTGCGGTCGATACGTCAATTACCCTCAATTAGTTTTACGGTTTTCTTTGAGATTTTTTTTTCTCAGCTTTGCAGGAGTATAGCCGATAACTTCAATGGCCACCTTTTCAGCGTTGTTCCAGAATCCTCGTTACAGTCTGTGAGGCTTGCGAACTGGTTCTGTAAGTTGAGCAGAAATCTTCTTTTACTGATTGAATTTTCAGTCTCTCCGCGTCTAACTTCCTTTTTGGGGTTTGAGACTCCATCTTATCCGGATCCATAATACGCGGCAGAGTTGAGAAATAAGTGCGAGCTGTTTTAATCATGGACTGGTATGATCTCTTGGAACCCTCCGTTCAATCTTGTCTCTGTTAGACAAAGAGCGTCGTCTTGGTAGCGAGTCATTTCCATAGCCATCACTAGTCTTTTTATTGTCGCTTCACGGAACTTTCATTCCAGTTATAAATTCGAAATTTATCCCTCTGTAGATTTCTTTCATTGGGAATAGCTCGCTCACTTGCCGATATCCCCGCTCGTCCGCGGAGTGGGATCGTTTCGCTTGAAACCGGGGACGCCTTAGCTGGCATAATATTTCTAGAAGCACACATTTCTTCATAGATTTTGCACTCGAATTTTCTTGCCCAAGGGTTCTCCAGACTCTTGGCACGCTGACAGGGTCGAGGCAGCTCTACGCAGAGGCTGTTGTCCGTAAAAACCGGATCATACGCCCTGTCGCAGTAGTCCTCCTATAGAGGATCCTCCCACGAGGGTGTTCTGCTTCACCAAGTAATTGAACCCATTGATTGGAGGAGGTTTCTATCTCGCGGGGTGTGTTCAACGCAAATAGGCCCTGCTGAATATGCAACACAGAGTCCTTCTTCGAGAAGATGTCTCAGGACATGTACTGAGATGAATAAATGTATATTTCTAGCTTATAAGGGGTCAAATGTATGATCAATATCTAATCAAATGTGACTGAATGTCCAGCAAATATATCCTGGTCTGTATTTTGACTCTTGTCAGTGGTTACTAAAGTTAAATAAAATAAGAGTTTGATAACAAGGTATGTATCAGAGCTATATGATCTGAACTTGTAATCTATATAAATTAAGATCATTAACACAAAAACTACCCATGAATAATTATTAACATTAGAAATTTACAAGTTATGCTAATTAGTGAAATCCCCGATAATAAACCGTCAATAAAATATGACTTGTCTAGTATTTTGAATTTTGTTTATTTTTCTTTAGTCGATTGTTATCATATTCATTTTCTAGCTATCTATCTAAAAATCTTTTCAACACGTCGTGATCCCCTTGTGGGTCATTAGAATTAGGAAGTTATATTACTTGTGATACTAGAATCAAAGACGATACTATATGATACTGTCATCATTATTTGATAAAACGCGACCGGATGTTCTGTCAAAAAAAAATCTTATTGTGACCCATCGAATTTGAGGTTCTTTAGAGGTTACATGCTTTCAGAGATTTTGATTTTTTTTTTTTTTTTAACGCTACAAAAGTGCAGTACGACCTCTCAAATTTTTCTAGAAAAATCAGCAATTTTGATCTCGTATAAATAGGATATTTCTAAATCTAGTGTTTTATTTACAGATCATGAAAGAACTCATTCCGGCGAAAAGCCGTATAAATGTGCTACATGTGAGAAAAGTTTTACCCGGCCTGATAGTTTGAAAAGATATTTTTGTTTGCATGCATCCATTTTATATCTAGCTGTTTATATCATACAGCGTGACATTTGAGCTTGATTTTGCAGAGTATATTTATTTGAATTTCTACCGACTGTTATGACCAGGAAATTTCAGCTTTATGACCTTAGCTGTTCATGGATATTATGGTTCTGTAAACAGCCCCAGGGCCTGTTTGGGGCTGTGTCATCCCCCGAAGCATTGTGGTTTGACCTTTATAAAATCTTTTCATAAAATAAAATTAAATTCCTGCTAATGTGTTTTTTAATCTAATTGAATACAAATCAAATTTATTCTCGTGGAGGATAGTCAGTATTTTGCATATTATTGAATTTCAATTTATTCGAATAAAAACATAACACAAACATCAATAACAGTAAACATCCTAGAAGAGAACTTGTTAAGGACCAAAGAAAGAAAAAAGAAATTAAAATAACTCTGAAAAAAAAGATAGAAGAATAAAAACTGGGTAATTAAAGCAAATTGGTTAAAAATTGAAAGATTAAATTATATTATCAAGTTTTGTTAGATTTTAATACAGCTTGCAGAAACTTGTGGCTAGTTCAACACTGGAGGGTATTTTGTCCCCTTGAATAATGGATTTGTAGATGGGAGATTGCTGGGCAGCACTAGAAACGCATTTAGGAATTATAAAGGCTCTATTGGATGAACGGAGACAGTGGGCTTCCGAATTATTAATGTTATAATTGGTTAGTAGTTGAGGTGGAAGATTATTGTGGAAAGCCGAGTAAGCAAGCGATAAGTTTAGTTTTTGTATGATTTGATCAAGTGGAGCTAGTTTTTGTATGATTGATCAAGTGGAAGTAGTTTTTGTATGATTTGATCAAGGTCATTTTATTCGTAAGACACCACGCCTGGACTCAGTTCAGAAGGACTTGGGCAGAAGTTATTGCCGATGGTAAATTGGTGCCAGTGATGAAGAAGTTGCTGTCATCAGCAAATAGTACAGGATACAGTGAAGGGCCCAGGTCCATAACAAGATCATTGATATACAGGAGAAATAAAGTAGGAACTAGAACGGAACCTTGCGGGACACCCCTCCGATCAGATAAGGGCTGAGAGGATACTCCACATAAGCTCACACTATGTACCCTTCCATATATAAAATAAACAACCCAAGAGAGGGTAATACCACGAATACCTTAACTATTTAATTTAATTATTAAAATACTATGATCGACTGTATCGTTATCAATGTATGATCAACATGAGACCATTCAATATGTCCTCGTTTATGTTTTAAATTTGTCTACTAAAGTTGAATAAAATGGGAGTTCAATAACATGGGCGCCGATAGGATGACTTTTAGGGGGGGGGGCTTACCGGGTCTAATCGGCACGTCCAGGACTGTATAATAGGAATCTCAAGACAAAATATCATAAGCAGTGCGATAGCGTTGCCTAAATTAAGAGCGATGTGGGCCCAATATATTGTTTTGTTTTTTAGATCAGGACACTTCTTATAGAAAGAAATGTCATAGGAACTTCAAAAGAGCTCATGGTGGGCAACCAGTTATAGTGATGTTTATTTATACTGTTATAGTTTTTTTTAAGTCAAACGGATCAGAAGGCAAATAACCCCCCGCCCCCTTCTCCACACACACACGTTGCGTTTTCCCAAAACTCATGTGATAGGAATTTTTAAGATGGCCAGGTTGTTTAGAAGAAACTTCGAAAAGGACTCTGTCGGTTGGTAATTGAGAGGGCTAGTGCCCTCTTCAATAGTCGAAAGTGATTTGAGGGCAACCATCCCCCCCTCACGCGCTCATTATTTCCCTAAACACTTCCAGTCAAAATTTCGAAGTAGTTATTTTGTTTGACGTAGTTTAAAAGTCCAGAAATTATGTCTTTGAGGATGAGAATCCCCTCACAGTCCTCAGGGCAAGGATTGTAAGGTATGTCCGAAGGGCATTTAAGGTTTTTGTGGAAACGGTGGTCGTATAAACTTCGGAGGGGGCTCATTGGATTGGAAATCAGAAGTTAAAGAGCCATTTTTAAGAGTCAAATTTATCAGAGGGTAGCTATACCCCCACCCCACGTCATATTTTCTCCAAATGCTTCCGATAGAAATTTAAAGATAGCTATTTGTTAAAAAATAGTCCAAAGATCTCATTACATGGTCTTTTGGGTTGACACAACTCCGTAGAGTATGGGGGTAAAAGTTTTAAGTTGTGTCCCGGGGGATGTAAGATTTTTAGGAAGAGGTGGAGTCAAGAGGAAGAGGAGTCAAGCTTGATGGAGAGAAAATAGTCCCCCCCCCCTGATATACTATTTTCCCCAAACACATTCGATCGAAATTGTGAGATAGTCATTTTGTAGCCAATAGTCCAAACATAAGGTAACAACGTCTTCAGTAAACAAATAAAAGAAATAAGTAGGCGGACGTTGAACTAAATCAAAACAAACTTTGAGCATGTGGACTTTCAAAAAGGTGACAAAGTAATATCTCAAGAACAACTTATATTATTAATTTAGATCTTTAAGAGTAAGTTTTTGGGGATTTTGAACTAACCAGAAAGCACTATATGCATACTTTTAGTGCTACAACTACAGTTACTGTAACTAATGACACCAAGATTATTAAGGTGAAACTTCTAGGAAGTGTTTAGGTGGTGTTCCAATTAAACAAAAAAACTGTATACATGCAGGTTTTCAAAAAGGCATATAAGCAATATCATAGGCAGCACCGCTCTATAAAAGCTAGAAATATCATTGAAACATTTAAAGAAGCTAATTCGATTCAAAATTAAAAGTTCTAGGGTCCTTTCTAAGACTAAAAACAGATTGGAGGGCAATCAGCCCGTCTCTCAAGCCGATTTGTTTCCCAAACACAGCTAGTCAAAATTTTGAGACAACTATTTTGTTCAGCATAGTAGAACGGTCCAGCAGCTATTTCTTTAGGGATATTGGGCATGTGATACCCCCACAATTATGCCAAACTATAGATTCTTATAGAAAAAAACCGAAACGATAAAAAAAAATGTTTTCATGAAAATGACTTTGTCAATAAAAAACGAACAGAAACTCATCTAAAAAAACTCCACAAAATAAGTTTTACAGAGAAAACTAAAGAGTTCCATTAAGCCAAAAGTGGTCAGAAATGAAGTCAAATCAGCCAAGCGTAAAACTACCGCAAATCTCTATCAATAAATAAATGAAACTCAAAATGAACAGAAATTAGATTAAATGTCAAGTCAAATTCGAAAGGAGCAAAAACTAATATTAGTAGGGCTGATAACCCCCTTGCCTTCTTAAGACCAGAACATAATTTGCGCTTTACTGAAAAGCAAAATAGGTTTAAATGTTTTCACTTTTTTTACTTAAATAAGTAAATAAAATATCTGTATAGGTATAATAAACTGATAATCCTCGGTCTTTTTTTTTTCTAGTAAAGCCTAAGTTATGTTCTGGTCATGAAGACATGAGGGTTGTCAGCCCTAGTAATGCTAATTTTTGCTCGTTTTGAGTTTGACTAGGCTATTCAATATGATTTCTGTTTGTCTTGAGTTTCATTTAATTGTTGATAGTGAGTTGTGGTAGTTTTACGCTTGGAAGATTATTTTACTTTATTTTTGCCCATTTTTTACTTAATCGAGCACTTTACTTTTCTTTTAAATCTTATTCGTTAGAAAATTTTTTTTAAATTACGTCAACGGTCGGACCCCATGATTCAGCCAGGGGGGGGGAGGGGTTTGGTGCCCCCCTTGCCCCTCCCCCAGTGTGGGCTTCCCTGGTTATATATCAAAAATCTATGCTCTGAATTTGTCTCCAATATACACCATGTTGCGTACGGATCCAATGTTTTGTTATTTATTTATTTATTTTTTCCCAGAGGCACTTCATATGGAAAAGGTCGTCGTAAAAAATTCAAAGGGTGCTCAATTGATTGGAAATCGAGAGTTCTAGTGCCCTTTCTAGGGGTCAAAAGTAATTGGAAGGCAACGAACACTGATTCCACGCACACCATTTCCCCAAACACATGCAATAAAAATTTTGAGATAGCCATTTTGTTCTACGTATTTGATTTTCAAATAAAATATATATTTTTGAGGAGGACACTCCCCCACAGTCCACATTCCTCAGTCCAATGTTTTTTACAGAAAATTTGTCGTAGAAACTTCAAAAAGGGCTTATTCGATTGAAATTCAAAGGGCTAGTGACATTTTTAATAGTCGAAAGTGATTGGAGGGCAACTAACACCCCTTCCACGCCCACTATTTTCCCAAACACATACAATCAAAATTTTGAGATAGCCATTTTGATCAGCGTGGTTGAAAATTCTGGAAATTGGGTTTTTGGGGATGACAACCCCTCCCCTCCCCCCCCCCCCCCCACAGTCCTCAGGGCAAGGGTTGAGTTATGCCCTGGGGGCATATAAGGTTTTTATAGAAAGTGTTGTCGTAGAAACTTCAAAAACTTCTCATTCGATTGGAAATTTAAATGGATAGTCCCCTTTTTATTTGTCGAAAGTGATTGGCAGGCAACTAACACCCCTTCCACGCCCACCATTTACCCAAACACATCCAATCAAAATTTTTAGATAGCCATTTTGTTCAACATAGTTGAAATTTATGGACATTATTTCTTTGACTGTGACAACCCTCCCCCCCCCCAGGATCTTCAGGGCAAGGGTTATAAGTTATGTCCTTGTGGCATATATGATTCTTATGGAAGGAATGCTCCTATAAACTTCAGAGAGGGCTCATTTGATTGGAAACTGAAAGTTCTAGTTCACTTTTTAAGCGTCAAAAGATATTGGAGGGTAACCAGCCCCTCCCACGCTTTTTTCACAAATGCATCCGATAAACATTTCGAGATAGCTATTTTGTCAAAAACAGTTAAAAGATCAGATAACAACTATACTTTTTAATGAATTTTTTTATTGTATCTATCAATTAAAGTTGGTATTTTTCGTCAGTAAGTCTAGTTTTACTACTGATGGCGGTCACTGTATATGTGACCGAAATATCTATTTTTTTGTGAAATTTATTTTACACTGTCTATTAAAAAGGATTTTATCCTTATTTAGAACTTTTTTTATCGTCATCTTAAGGCAGTGTGGTCTATGAAATTATATATTTTCATTTATGTGTTGTAGTTTTTTTTTCATTTATGTTTTAATAGCCAGCACAATAGCGCTGCATAATTAAAGGACATTGTTTCCACAATGTATAATTATTATTATGTTTTTTTTTTCATACAAAGGCTTTTCGTATAGAAGGATTTGTTGTATAACCTTTGAAAAGGGCTAATATGATTGGAAATTGGAGTGGCTAGTGCCCTTTGTAATAGTCGAAACAGATTGGAGGGCAGCTAGCCCCCCCCCACGCCCATCATTCCCCCAAGCATGTCCAATCAAAATTTCGAGATAACCATTTTGTTCAGCGTTGTTGATTTCCAGATAGAAAATATGTTTTCGAGGAGGACACTCCCCCACAACGCTCAGCGCAAGGGTTTTAAGTTATGTCCTGGGGGTATATAAGAACGGTGTTGGCACAATGCATTATTTATTACTTTTTCCTGTAGAGCAGGACAAGTTGTCGTAGAAACATCTAAAAGGGCTCATTCAATTGGAAATTGGAGTGGCTTGTGCTTTTTTTAATATTAAAAATTTATTTGAATGCGATTAAAACCCCTTACACACCACCCTTTACCCAAACATATCCAATCAGAATTTTGAGATAGCCATTATGTTCAGCGTATAGTAGACGCTCCTTATTTATAGTTTGTTTAAACGGACTATTTGACTAATGTAGACGTTTCTTTTTTCTACTTTAAAAAAACAGCATTAAATGTTATTATTCATTTTAAATATTAATTTAGTGATTAAACAGAGAATGTGAGTCATCAAGTAATATTACTTAATAGTTCATAAGAGTGTCTACCATAGGAAGTCATGTGTTCTTCTTTTTTTAGTTTACTTTTCATCATTTCAATATAGATATGTATTATAATCTTATTTTCCTTGTTTTTTACGAAAATTTATAAGTGTATTTTTAATGAATTCAAATGGTGAATTTAAAACCTTACTAGAAATAAACTAAAAATAATATCAAGGAGGCACACTTGTGCCTCTATAAAGAGGCGACCCACCACAATGTTAAGCGATTTCCGGTCCTAGCGGTCGCAGAGAGACAGAAGTAATCGTATTTTTTAGCCTAAGCTCCAACTAAGAAACATGCAAAATTTTACCCCCCTCCGACTTTATCTTCATGGGTAAAAGTGGGCCGGAAGATTCGACCCTCTGACAACAGCCCCCCTTTAACGGTATCGGATTGGGATGAAATTTAGAGGTTAAGCTTTCCTAGGGCCCGGGAGCTTATCCTCGAAATTTCAGCTCAATCCGATCTCTCCTTCCCTGTTTTCCAAAAACCAAATATAGCCACTTAAAGTTCATTTCTCTTTCTTTTTTTGTTATAGACTTCTACAGGCCACAGTTGGCAACTGATCCGGGTGAATGAGGACTCATTCGAAGCAGAATTCGACCTGTTAGGGCCTTTTGATATTTTCAGACCGAAAAAATTATCCCCCGAATTTACATTTACGAAAAACCTCGTTTTCCTATAAGAGCCCGCTATAAGCGGGCTCTTATCGTTTTCCTATAAGAGCCCACGATAACGCGGGCTCGTTTTCCTATAAGAGCCCGCTCTATAAAGAGGCGACCCACCACAATGTTAAGCGATATCCGGTCCTAGCGGTTGCAGAGAGACAGCGGTACTCGCATTTTGTAGCCCAAGCTCCAACTAAGAAACGTGCAAAATTTCACCCCCCTCCGACTTTATCTTCATGGGTAAAAGTGGGCCGGAAGTTTCGACCCTCCGACCACAGCCCCCCTTTAACGTTGTCCGATTGGGCTGAAATTTAGTGGTTAAGCTTTCCTAGGGCCCGGGAGCTTATCCTCGCTTATCCTCAGCTCAATCCGATCACTCCTTCCCTGTTTTCCAAAAACCAAATATAGCCACTTAAAGTTCAATTTTTTTTTTTTTGTTATACACGCCTACAGGCCACAGTTGGCAACTGATCCGGGTGATTGAGGACTCATTCGAAGCAGAATTCGACCTGTTAGGGCCTTTTGATATTTTCAGACCGAAAAAATTATCCCCCGAATTTACATTTACGAAAAACCTCGTTTTCCAATAAGAGCCCATGTTAATTTTTCCCACCACAGCTTCCCTTTAACGTTGTCTGATCGGGCTGAAATTTAGAGGATAAGCTTTCCTGGGGCCTGGGAGCTTATCCTCGAAATTTCAGCTCAATCTGATGACTCCTTCCCTGTTTTCCAAAAACCAAATATCAAGTTTTGTGGGGATTTGCTTGCGTCAGCATACTAAAAATACAATTACAATTGTGTCTCTTTAGTACAGCGGTTGATACTCCTGACTGTCAGGCGGAGAACCCGGGTTCGATTCACCGTCAGAGCAAATTTTTTATATACTGAATTTAAAGTTTAAAAAAGAAACTCAGTTTCTTTTTTAAATTATTTGAAAAAAATTAAGTTTTCTAAAGAGTTAAAGAGGCTGAGTTACAAGGTCGACACTTTAAACACCCTGTCGAGAAAGAAAAGAATAATACACAATCATCTAACAGTTAGTTAAGCAATAATAATTAATAAAATCTACAAAAACGTGCAGAAATTATTTTAAAAAAACTACGTTTTCTAAAGAGTTTAAGAGGCTGAGTCACAAGTTCGAGCCTTAAAACGTACAGGGATTAGAAGGTACAGTTGGGGGCTACCGCCCCCAAACCCCCGCTTTCGTAGCCTTTAAATAAAAAAAAATTTAAACTGAAAGTAAGGAGCGACATTAAAACTTAAAACGAACAGAAATTATTCCGTATATGAAAGGGGCTGTGCCCTCCTCAACGCCTCGCTCTTTACGCTAAAGTTTGACTTTCTCACAACTCTTTTTTTTAAGCAATAAAAACTTTAGCGTAAAGAGCGAGGCGTTGAGGAGGGCACAGCCCCTTTCATATACGGAATAATTTCTGTTCGTTTTAAGTTTTAATGTCGCTCCTTACTTTCAGTTTAAATTTTTTTTTATATTTAAAGGCTGCGAAAGTGGGGGTTTGGGGGCGGCAGCCCCCCAACTGTACCTTCTAATCCCTGTACGTTTTAAGGTTCGAACTTGTGACTCAGCCTCTTTAACTCTTTAGAAAACGTATTTTTTTCAAATAATTAAAAATTAGATTAATTTTAATCATCTAATTAGAAATATTCAGAAAGAAATAATTAGAAAAATTCAGAATCTAATTAACATCAGGTATTCTTTTCTTGATATTAGATATATTCA